>NW_027278977.1:0-217500 GCF_046629955.1 Centroberyx affinis | reverse complement strand
CTCTTCAAATACTTACTTTTCATTCTTCGCAATGGATTCATTGTGCATATTCTTATTCTCTGATGCATGTATGCAGGAGCTCCGCCAGGACCCGGGGCAAGGTCCCTGCGGATCTGCCTGATGGAAAATTTTGGGGCTTAGAAGCCAAACTGTGGCTAATGACCTTAGTGCCGTCCCTCAGCTATTAGCTCCTCCACCTCAGCTCACTGTCCTTGCAGGTCAAACACAGGAGCTGGCGCACAGGCGCACTTAGCATGCTGCCCTACACACTAACATGGGAATAGCCGGGGGTGATTTAGAGCAAGACTAAGAGAACGGGAGAGCTGACTGTAAGCAGAGCGCACACACACACACACACACACGCACGCACGCACTCACACTCACAACATGACATGCTGACACTCAGATGCATACATACCTGACAGCAGTTTAGTTCAGCGGTGGTCTATGAGAGCATTTGTGTTCTTCAAACCACCTCTACACACACACACACACAGTCCCTAATGCACCAAGGGTCTCTCCACTGCCTGTGCTCACAAAGTGTAAAGTGATTTCCAAAGAGGGTTTGTCACATTGGCTCTGTGTCTACACTCTCTGTCCCCGAATCCTCCTTCTCTTCCTCTTCCTCATCTCTCTCTCTCTCTCTCTCTCTCTCTCTCTCTCTATCTATATCTCTTTATCGCTCTCTCTCTTTCTTTCTTTCTTTCTTTCTCTCTTTCCCTTTCGCTCCCTTGTTCCTCCTTCCACCAGCTAGCAGAGACACATTAGATTGGAGTGTCATGATCCAGAATAGAACTTAAAGGAGCGAGGTGCCTTGCCGGCACATTTTGCCGAGGCCCCCTAATGAAAGATCAATCTGTGATCTGCCTCGTCTCTCCGGGACGTGCCAGAGCCCCCACCGCCCCTTTAATTGGCTCGTATCCGATCTATAACCATCAGAGGTGGAGGAGAGAGCTGAGGAATGGATGTGGGAGCGAAGAGAAGGAGGAGGAAAGGGAGGTTGAGAGAGAGAGATAGGAAGGATAGAGGGCAGGATGGTGAGCAAAGAAAGGGTGGTAGACTGATGGAGCAGACGAGGGAGAGAGAATCAAACAGAATGGCGAAGAAAAGAGAGGTGGATAAGTTTTAGCTAAAGATGGAGAGCAATGATAGATGGCACAGCATGCTATCCAGACCGTTTATTGTGTTTGAAGCACAAACAGTATTGATCCGAGCAAACTGAACAGTCTTTTTTTCATTGAAGAATATCCAACATTCTTTTGTGAATATCCCACAGTTTCCTAACTTTCAAATCTAAAGCCAGCCACTTGAAAACAATGCCTTACATAAAGTGCATTTAACATAAAGAGAGAATGAATGAATGAATGAATGAATGAAATTTTTATTATTGTGTCATGCATACAATTGTATGCCCAGCCCGCATGGGCTTACAAGACACCATAAATTCAAACAAGCCAGGACCAGAGTACAGCGTATACACTATCACACAACAAAGAAAGAAAATAAAGAGACAAAAGCATCTTTCACCTTCAGATTTTCAGACCATCCCTGAGTAGGACAGAACTCCTAGATCACTGACAAAAGCTTACTATGTGTTACTGAGAAATCTAAATAAATTTAATTAAACAGTCTATCTTGCCTTCTTTTCCAGGCTTTTGAGATGAAGTTAGCAATCTTAAACACATCAAAATTAAACAGCCATTCCAGTTTTTGCTCATCTGCCCACCAGAATATTTCAGGGTTTTGTTCATGGAACAGCAACTCTCTTAGGTCAGCATAATTTGTACAGTACAGAAGAAAATGGGATTCACTTTCCACTTCACCCAAATCACACAGCTCACACAGAATTGACCAACCTCAATGGCCAGAGGAAGAATACCAGCTCTCAACTGTGCAACCAAAGATCTTTGGCTTCTAGATAAACGAGATGTAACATATAATTCAGGGCCAAAATTCTGTTTGATATGCACATATGTCCTTAATTTTGGCTTTGACTGAACATTTTCAAACCATTTTTCTTCAAATTTCCGTGAGAGCTTATTTTTAATGGAATTAACATTACAGCACAGATTATTTCTGTACATATACAACATATCCATCTCCTCAAAAATTGAGTGAAGCTCTTTTGCCCATGGAGAACTGTGTGATTTGCTCCACATAAATACTTTCTTATTTATTCTGCCCTCTGCCATTTTGATTAGACGGTTCCACAGTCGGATCATTTCACATTTTCGTTGTACAGACCCTGGTACCCAGCCCATATCTCCCTGAATTGCTGGAATCGGAGCAAATCTATGGACCCCCAGAAAACATCGTATAGCTCTATTCTGTATAGAGTCTATAGTTTTAGATTCTTTTAAGCCCCACACCCCTGCAGCATAATTCAGTATGGGGGAGACACATGCATCATAAAGTTGGGTATATGTAGAATAACCAAGGTCATTACATACTTTCAGTTTGTTAATAACTGAGCCCAAAGCTCTCCCAGCAGATTCAACCAGGGACCCAATTCCAGCCTCATAAGTCATAAATTCATCAAGAAGGAAACCCAAATATTTATATGCACTAACATATTCTAAAGCAACTGAGCCAAAATTAATTCTTTGTGTACGTCTTTCCATACCCTTCTTTCTGAAATGCATTATTTGTGTTTTGCTCTTATTTATAGCTAATCTCCACTTACAACATCACAAACTAACCACATTTAACATATTCTGTAGGTCAGACTCAGACTCTGCCAGTAAAATTATATAATCCGTGTATAATAAAATACCCAACTTAGTATCATCCAAGCATATGCCTAAATTAACTTCCTTAATCTGTAGAGCTAAATCATTCACAAATAATGCAAAAAGGGTTGGAGAAAGTATATCACCTTGTTTTACTCCAAAAGGTGTGTCAAACCAGTCAGTAAACATATCATTGATCTCAACACAAGCAACTGGGCAGCTATACAAGGTCTGGATTGCTTTATAGAATCTACCATCCACCCCCACTTCCATAAGTTTAAAGGCAAGCAAGTCTCTGTTAACCCAGTCAAACGCCTTTTGAAAATCAACAAAACATGTAAAAGTTGGTTTGCCTTTAGCGATTCTAGTTCTAATAATAGTTCATACTGAATGTATATGATCAATACAGGCTCGTTTCTTTCTAAATCCATTCTGCTCATCGACCAGAAACTGCCCCATTTCTAAATATTGTGTGAGCCTGTTGTTCAGTATATTAGAATACAATTTGTAAGCTGTACTAAGGAGGCTGATGCCCCTATAATTAAGGGGTATTCTGGGGTCATTTTTTGGTGACTTTGGAACAGGTTTAATGATGGATTTATACCATACTGACGGGATTATACCATGTTCAAAGCATGTCTTGAAAAGATAAAAGAGGACCTCTAAGAGATGTGGAGATTTTAAAGCTTCATTTGGGATGCCTTCTATTCCAGATGACTTATTCAGTTTTGCTTTGTCTATAGCCATTTTAACTTCTTCTATAGTAATGTCGTGGTTCAGAGATGTATTTAGGTTATATCCTGGTATATTCATAGCCCTCTCGAAGGCGAGAGATACATTGTAGAGTGATAATTATGTCTTTTATTCCCTTGCGATTTCTGAACTTCCTTTGTGAAATCCTTGGAGGTTTTGATATTCTTTTTTCTCTTAATCCACTTCAAGCAGGGTAATCAGAAAAAAGATAAATAGCGAATTGATCCTTTCAAGGCACCCGTAACCATCTTGGTTCCCGTAAACCACTGAACAAAGTAGAGAAGAGAAGAATGGGATACAGCTTGATATCATAAAGCTGATATAATAAAGCTTGATATTGTAAACACTTTTGTGGTGTCACTTATTTGCACATAGCGATGCCTTTGCCATGCTGTTTCCTGTGGGGATTGAAATCCTAAGTGACATTTTAATGAGGGAGTTAACTGATTGGAAATCTAAATCCTCAATCAGTATCATTGCCTAACCATCTTTTACCCTCCAAAGCATGTTTTATGTTGGGAAGGTGGTAGTAGATACTAGCCAATGCTGCTTTCCCAATCCTGCATTGTGTCTCTTTCTCACATATTCCTCTTCATAGTGTTCTCTCTCTTTCATCCTCAACCCGTCAGCCTCATTTTTTATTTACCTACCCATATATTTTGCACATTCTTCCTATATTCTGCTCATCCAATCCCAGCCCATCCCTCTTCTCACATTCTGTTCTTCCATTTATTTATCTTCCTTTCCCTTACCTCTTTTTCCTCATCTTCCTCCCTTTAAATATCGATCATCTCCTCATTCTGATCATCTCTTTCTTCTCTCAGATCCAGGTGATCAGCTTTGTCACAGAGCAGAACTGGGACTCGCTCGAGGTGTTTGACGGAGGGGACAACACTGACACCATGCTGGGCAGCTTCTCAGGTATCGCTGTGTGTGTGTGTGTGTGTGTGTGTGTGTGTGTGTGTGCGCGTGCGTGTGTGTGTGTGTGTTTAATCGATTTTTCTGTTTATTAGCACCTCAACCCTTGACATCAAGCAGCTTTTAAAAATCACTTATCTGTAGCTGCCAAAAGCATAGTGGAGGTGACTTAATTGCCTTATCAATTACCTAAGAGCAGGCTATGACAGGTAATGCGTATTTGTAAAACTATAATTAACAAAAGCTTCATTTGGCACAGGTATCTGGCTTTGCAACAATGCTAAGTGGAGCTACAAGTATGTAAAGGCAGGCGGCATAGTCAAGGGAGAAATTCAATCTGTCTGAGTTCCCCGCGGCAAAATCTTGGTGCATTTTTAAAAAGGTTAGCCTTCTCTGCGTGGAGATGAAGTGAAGCATTTGTTTACAGTATCTGTGTTTCTCCCCTCATAGTGAGGACACAGCAACAGAGAATTCTCATTGTGTTTGTGCTTGGAACCGGACCAAAAGTAAATGTTAGATGTGCCCCGAAGTAAAGAGATGGGAAATGCCAGGCGCGCACATTTGTGTTATTAACATTTAACAACCAATTGGAGGAGGTATCTGTAAATCATGTGATAGTGTTTGCAACAAGGAGTTTCCTGATATTTTTTTGGAAGTATTTTGTTTTACCAGCTGGGTTCCTCCTACCCACAACCTTTAGAAACAGTTGCCTCTGCTCTTTTACCCTCATAGGAAGCAAGTACATAGGTTACAGTATTTTGCATCTGTTCAACCTAATATCCTAATACACCTACACACATTGATTCATGCATGTACCTTTTGTGCATGTGCACACACAAGCACACACGCACACACTTTGTAAAAAGAACAAGTTTCTTCGGCTATTTGCCAGCAGCTCATACAGTTAGATAATTATGCTCTACCTATGCTGGAGATAGCGTTGCTAAACTCCACTATTAATCTTCTCCCCAAGGCACCACAGTCCCAGCTCTCCTCAACAGCACCTCCAACCAACTCTACCTCCACTTCTTCTCTGATATCAGCGTGTCTGCTGCTGGATTCAGACTGGAGTACAAAAGTAAGTGTAACACAGTCCATACCATGTACCAACTCTCTGAAGATCGCTGCCAGAGTCTGATATCTTTATTAAATAGTGTTTTAGTCAAATTTTGCATAGACATGTCATCTTTTTAACCTTGTTGCTTATTTTTCTTTATCATGCTTACATTGCTGTCTTTTATTTCCTCTCCCCTCCTCTTTTCTTTTCATCCGTTCTTCATTCTCTCAGCGGTGTCACTGACCAACTGTCCAGAGCCCGTGGTTCCCATGAACGGCATCAAGGTTGGGGAGCGTCTTCAGATGAACAACGTGGTGTCTTTCCAGTGTGAACCCGGATATACTCTGCAGGTAACGCCCTCCCTGGCTTCACATATGGTTCAGTCCCCGCACCCAAGCCCTCCAACATCTACTCCCGGGTCACGGTTCGCCCCTCAGGCCATGGTGTAGCACTGCAGGTTAAATGGAAACTGTATAGGCTCGCTTACTTTTTCTCCAAAACCTTTATCGTCTTCCTTTGTCAATCCATCTCCACCACTCCGTGTCCCTGTCAGCTTTCCTTTTCTTCAGTCGTCTCCTTGAGCGATGATCACGTTTCACAGCAGTTGACAAATCAAAATGTGACACCAGCCGGGGTAGACTGGATGAACTAGCATGTTTCCAGACATTTCATCTACAGTTCTTTGTTCATTTTGATGTTTCCCAAGGCAGATTGAAACATGACACAATCGCTTTTCTGTTTATATCTTAATTGTGACCTTGCAAGTTGACTGACAACTGACAACTGGATGGATGACTCAATGAGTAGCTAAATTTGAGGCTGTTGAGTAAATTGATAATAGAATAGAATAGAATTTTGAGCATTCAGAAAACCTATAGCGCACATTAGTTCAGGTAATGCAGTCTCATATATAATCTCATCTTTCATTTCATTACTTTGTTAACCCTTGCCTCTAGCGTAACCTGAAAGAAACCTTAAATGCTGGGTCAGGCTAGCATACGTGATTAGTTTCCAGAATTCATGATCATTTACTGACCAAAGTCAAAATACCCACATTACTGAGGTAGGAAGTTTATGAAGGTTGCCCTTTGTGGCATTTAATGTGTCATCTGTCAGTTTTTGCCTTCAAAATTTAAATACAGTAATACAGTAGTTTACCTGTATGCCACTTCATGAACTGCGCTGGGCTCTTTTCATCATGAGGGTGCATTTTCCTTTTTTATTTTGCTCATATTATCGAAGGAAATAATCATATGAAAATGTAAACCAGGTTTTAAACTGCTCCAAATGATGTTCTAAGTGCTCAGAGGAGTGACACTTCCAATGTGTGATCAGGAATTTCAAATGGTCAAGTGAGAACACTGAGTATCAATTCATGTTTTATTGCACCTGACATTTGAGTGCTTTGCACCAAAGGACGGGCATGAACAAAGTAATGCTGCAATCCACGAAACTGTCAAGTATATACAAATCTATTGTTATACCTTAGTTGAAAATTTTTTGCTTTGAATTAGATAAGGAAAATAGGAAATGAAAAGTGCAGAATCATCCCACCAGCTCACAGGCATTTGACGTCATCATTACCCGTTGCAGTAGCAATACTCGATCAATGGGACTAGTGAAGGAGCATATTTTCACAGTTGAGATGACTTCACTCTCAGACAAGATGTCCTGGTGTTTGCTTTGAACTCCAATCTCCTACGGCTCAGTACAGTGGCAGCTAGCATTCCTCCGACTCCGGATATCCATGCATTTCCAGAAAGGTCAACTGAGTCAGTCCAATCATATGTCCTGACATCACAGATCTATTTTTTTAATTTGTGCGCAGAATTAGCCTGCGAGGGCTGGAGGGCTTTAAAAAAAAAAAAAAAAAAAATGCTTGTTTTAGCAGCACACCGATCAATCTGCGGTTCCTTGTAATCCCCCCCTCTCTGCTTTGCTCTCTGTATGATCATTTGATATGCTTGTGATGCTGCCGCTCTATTGTTCTCTGTCACTTCAGATGGATTTAGCATTAGAGCACAGCAGAGAGAGAAGCCATGTGGAGATAGATAGCAGGTTCAAAGAGTTGGAGCGACAGATGAGTGACAATGGGGAGAGCAAATGAATTGATTGCCTGTTCTTTTCTCTTTTTTTCTTGCACTTTTGTCTTTGTGTGTGTGTGTGTGTGTGTGTGTGTGTGTGTGTGTGTGTGTGTGTGTGTGTGTGTGTGTGCGCGCACACCCTGCAGGGGAACTCGCACATCTCCTGTATGCCAGGAACCGTCAGACGATGGAACTACCCGCCTCCTCTCTGCATAGGTAAAAAAAAGACCGTTCTCCCCCCTCCCTCTTTTCCTCCCTCTCCTTCCCTTTCCCCCTCCCTCCTCCCTTTTCCTCTCTACTTTCTGCCTCTTTTTTTCTTTGGGGATCCTTCGCCTTGCCACCCACGCCCAAGGTAACAGGCCTGCTGCGGTGACAGCTGATTATGCCACACATTATACAAACCGTCTCAGGCCAAGGTCCCAGTGGAAAGGCTTACGGTGCTCGCCGCCCCCCTCATCCTCCAGCCTTTGAATTCAAGCAGCATTTGATTACCATATAACCACATAGGTGACAACGACACATTTTCACCGCTCTGAAAGGGTTTCACACACACACGCACACACTTAATATGCGAGGCGTATCCAAGCTCTTGAATCCGTCAGAGAATGAAGAAACCTGTGGATGTAAACAAAGCGGCGAAGGTTACGCTTCGCCAGAGAGAAGGCAACGGCGCGTGTTTCTGTGTTTTTGCGTGGGTTTGTGTGTGTGTGTGTGTGTGTGTGCATGACTGCATCTTTGAGCCAGTACACCTTTTAATATGGATTCAGTATCTCTACGCTCAGCTTTCAAGGCCACACAGTGCATGAAACCGCATTAGGCGCCTTCTTCTCCATCGCGCGCCTTGAGTCTCCCTCCCCAAGACTCTGTGAGAGCGCCTTGACAAACGGGTTGCACTTATTGGAACGACCTACTATTGCCTAATTAGTTCCATCTCAGACCGTGATTGGTTGAAGTCGAGGGGAGATTCATCGCGTTTACAGGCATCAGCAGTTTCCTGATTACCCCAGGCTTTTTCTGCTGGCACAGGATAACATTTAACCCCTCGCTTATTCCTTATAGAAACACAATGGTACAGCACCCTGATTTTCTCTTTGTAGTTTCTCCCTCCTTTGACTTATGTAGGGTGTTTGTCCCATTTATTTCTTAATCTTCTTCCCTGTGTTTGCTTTTTTTTTTCTTCTCAGCACCTCTGTCTTTCTTTTTTTTCCCTTGACTCAGCTAATTCTTTTACTCTTAGTTTCAGCGTCCTTTCATCCTTTTTTTTAATTTCGACATCTGGATCTCCCTCTCTCTTTTCATCTTTCTCGATCCCTTCATCTCTTTTACTCAGTATTTCCATACATTTTATTTTTCCTTTTTTTCTATCTCTTTTGAGTCTTAGTCCTGGATTTCAGTCAGGGAAACATTTAAATCCATCAGTGGTTAAAGATGAAAGGAGAGGGAGAAAGAGGAGAAGGTGGCAGACTGAGATATATGCCTCGCCACCTTGATATAGCAAGTGGAGAGCAAAGTGCTCCAGAGTCCTTTGATAGTTGTAAGAGGTAAATTGACCTATTTTTTCTGGCTCCTGGTCTGTCAATTTAAACTAAGACTATGCATTTCTTCGGTTACAATTTACTTGAATAGTGGGTGATAACTAGGTTTAGACAATATTGGCCTTTTATTAAATAAGATATCGGCCAATCAGAGCTGTCCGCCTCTCCCTGACCACAGCTAGTGAAAATTTTTTTTTTTTTTTTTTTTATTGCTATTTTTATTTCAAATGTGTGGAAAGAGAAATCATTCTGGTGTGTGTGTCTGGTGGGAGTGTTTTACTCAGCAGCTTCAGGGATTGCAGTGTCAGTCTGCAATAAAACTTGCCTCACCCTACCTCTAAGTGCTGCTAACCCACCGAAAAAAAAAAGTGTCATATGGGGGTCTTAATTCTGTTTCAGAGGCTTTTGATTCTGTCAAGTAGACCTGTAGACCAGTATCTGCAGCTTCATTCGAAAAATATTGGTGTCGGTAATGGCCTTCAAAAACCCAGATTAGTCTAACCTATGTTATAACACACTCTTTTTCATGATTTTTTTTTCTTCTCCCTTTCCCTCTCCAATTAAACGAAGAGCTGTATTTAACTATGTTTGTAAAGCTGCCTCCTGGAGCAATATTAACTTTATTTGGATGAAGCGCCCCTCTGTTTTTGGATGCTCATGGTACGCTCCGTCTGCCCCTCTGCTAGCTCAATGTGGTGGAATCCGGGAGGAGATGGAGGGCATGATCCTCAGCCCTGGTTTCCCTGGCAACTACCCTAGCAACAGTGACTGCACCTGGAGAATCTACCTGCCGGTTGGTTACGGTAAGTGTCATGAGAGACTCTTGCAAAATGCTGCTCATTGGCAGTTTGACACTAAAGGATCTCTAATTGTACAACTTGAAAGGCTAGATGGCAAAGTAACAGCATGTGTTGTTGTAGTCTGCTCTTATTCTGCTTCACACTCATACGGTTACACTCATTCTCACCTGAGAGCTGCCCAGTACAACTGTTTCATCTATGGCTATTGAGTAGCTCCAGAGGTTAAGTGCATTGCTCAAATGCACCTCAGCATTAGCTGTTGAGGAAGAAGAGCATTTCTCATTCACCGCCACTTTCTTGTAAAGGCCATCAAATAATACACCTCAGGGTCAAATATCTAAAAGATGTGACGTTATTTCTTCTCTTCCCAGGAGCCCACCTTCAGTTCCTCAACTTCTCCACCGAGGCCAACCATGACTTCCTGGAGATTCGCAACGGCCCCCTGGATACCAGCACTGTGATTGGCCGATTCAGTGGCCAAGATGTCCCCTCCTCCCTGCTCACCACCTCCCATGAGACCACAGTTTATTTTCATAGCGACCATTCGCAGAACAAGCCGGGCTTCAGGTTTGAGTACCAGGGTAAGAGACCAAGCAGGGGAAGTGTAAGAAAGGGTGCACCTCGCTCCTCGAAAGATGGGAGCAGTAAATCAGCATATTAAAGAACTTCTGGAAGCATGGGAATAACCTTGGGCTCGGACCAGCCAAACTGTAAGGATAATATATATATACTGTACGTATATATATGTATATCTAATCAGTTCTGTGGGTTTTTTTCTTCTGCAAAACTTGATCCAACCTTGTAGTACTCAGTGGAGTATGACTGGAGCTTTCTGGCCACTTCAAGCTATATTTGTTGTCTGCTGTCGCTGAAATGTGGCTTTTCAGTAAGCAAAGTGATTACATTTGGTTCAGCAGAGGGGCATTGGATGTAATTATAATGAGCAAAGCTATTTCCCTGAATTGACACAATCAAAGTAAGAATGAAGGTTATAGGGATGAATCATGACTCGCCAAAGCAGAATGATAAATCATCATCCCTGGGACCGTTCCTTTTATCGTCTGCGAGTTCATTTATGAACTATTAGTGTCACTTCACTGTGGGTTGGCCCCTGTATGCATGTAAACCCATAACATTACTGAATTACCCATAGAACTCCATGTATCAAACTAATCAACCTGCAGAGCCAGTAAATTCCCAAGATCTATAAATCTCTGTATATAACAAGAGTTGATCACTTAAAATATTTCTCCACCATGTGCCAATGAAAGGCTTCACTGCATAAACGCATGGCTGCAAGGCATATACTCCCCCTGTCTACTAATGCAACAGGCACAGAAAGTTTGTGTTTTGTGATTCAACAAACAAGCCGGCAAATCGAAAGGTAGCGTTGTGCATTTACATAATTATGTGTACATTAGCATATAAATCAAGCATTATATTTGGAAATGCCCCCCTTTTGCAGTGTTTGCATGACTTATCTCCTACAAAGGGAAGCTATGATCCATAGAAATCAATTTCTTTAGTCATATTTATATCCCGGCTCTTCAAGGCTCACTGCGTGCTCAGCTTTTGTATCCAGTGGGGAAAAAAAAGTGGGGGAATAATTTACCCACACTACTTCTGATGACTGCATCAAACTCCTCCAGCACGAGTCAAACCCGCCCCTGGCAAGTTTTTTTTTTCCTTTTTTTCTTTTTTTCTTTTTTTGCTGCGAAAACTTCTCTCCGAGAACATCTCAGCAGCTGAAAGGGAAAGAGAAGGTGGGAGAAAGGAGGAGGAGTGAGTGGGAGGATGAGTAGGAGGAGAGCCAGCGAAGGATAGAGAAGGGGGATGAGGAAAAAGGACAGAGAGAGAAATCAAAAAGAAAGAGAATATCAGAGACGAAAATAGAGAGGGAAGGAAGCCGCGGTTTCTAGCTGCAGTGGAGGATTCACACATCCACACAAATTAGCGCTAGCCATGCCGCGGAGTTGGTTGTCTCCAGCAGCGATGAGGAAACTGAGAGCGGCAGGTGGCTCGTCCGTACCTGCCGCAGTGTTCACTGAACCAGAATGCATTTAGAGACAGTCGCTTCCCTGATCTACTTTGATGTCATCTTTGTTGTCATCAAACACAGGCCTCTTGGTGTGATGGCCAGTTCATACATCTGTTTGTGCACCGACCCCTGTTTTAAGGCTGTGTTCTGCAATGTGTTTGGCTGATGCAACTCACATTTCTAAACCATAATCTGAACTATTTTACAGTCAAAAGTACATGCAGTAATTGTTAAAAAAAAAAAAAGGACTATGCTCTGCAATGTGTTTGGGTGATGTAACTCACATTTCTAAACCATAATTGGAACTATTTTACAGTCAAGAGTAGATACAGTAAAAAAATGTTTGGAACAAAATTATCTAGCTTTGATTTCACAGATTTCATTTGGTTGATGTATTTGTTTTTCTCTCTCCCTCAGCCTATGAGCTGCAGGAGTGCCCAGACCCGGAGCCTTTCCGCTACGGAGTGGTGGTGGGGGCCGGCTTCAACGTGGGCCAGTCCATCTCCTTCGAGTGTCTCCCGGGGTATCAGCTAATGGGACATTCCATCCTCACCTGTGAGCATGGCACCACCCGCAACTGGGACCACCCTTTCCCTCGCTGCGAAGGTACGAGATAGGAGTTGTTGATTTTGTTTCTTATCTCTGTCCAATTAATTTGCACACGTAACACATTTTATCCCAAAGATAAAGAAGCGTTCTTCTCCTTACTGCCTCGTGCACCCAGAGACAAAAGAAAGAACGTAAAATCACTTCCTGTTTAGAATTTACTGAGCTGTTACATCATTACTGCGAAATGCCAGCTGTGGAGGTAGTGATTAACTATTATGAATAATGCAAATTAAACTGAATCATCATTCCCCATTAATGAAGCAAAGTGCTCTTCAATGAAAATCAATACTGTGCCAAGGAGAAATGGAGAAAAAAGAAAAAAAAAGAAGAGGGGATAAACTGAAAAGAAATGTAATAGGTGTTCTTTCCCGTGCCTCGTCCTTGACCCAGATTCTCACGCTCCAGCTGTCGATTATTCAATAAGGTAGGCAAAATTACAGCGCGGGGTGACGGCCGTGACACTGTGGACACTGAATGGGTGAGCAGGAAGATAGATGGGAGGAGAGAGAGAGAGAGAGAGAGAGAAGGAGAGAGAGAAAGAGAGAACAGGAGATAGAGGGGATTACTATCTCTCATGGCTATTTAAGTTTGTTAAGGAGTAGATTTTTCAATATTCGTGTGAAGCTGGAGGCTGAAAGAGCATTGCCAGCATGATAAGAGGGAGTCACATGTACCTGCACATATGAGTGAATGTGTGTGTGCGTGTGTGTACGAGCGTGCATGCACATATCCATTCAGTAATGTGTCTTAGTGTGTAGATGTGTTTGTGTGTGTGGTTTTTATGTGTGTATGTGCCTGAGTGCGGATGCCTACATGTAATGTGTCCCGCTGTGTGTGTGTGTGTGTGTGTGTGTGTGCGTGTGTGTGTGTGTGTGTATTCGCCGTCCAAAATGAGCAGGAGAAGGCAGCCTGATGCTTCTGACTGTGAGTGTAATTGAATTGGCTTTAATGCAGTGGCCTGGTGTGAGGAAATGATACAGCAGGAGATGAAGAGAGGGGAGATAGCTCAGTCTTAATGGGATAAACACACCTGAATGCACACCTGACTGACTGACTGACTGACTGACTCACTGCCATTTTTTTATTTTTACTTTACTTTTTAAGGCAGAAGTAATAGCAAATAATAATTTTTCTCCACTATTTTCCTAATGCTTTCACATTACATCTTCTATGGAGTTCCCTGTCAGTCAAAACCTAATTTCCTTACACAAGGACAATCATCCTTTGGACTTGTAGTATGTGCACAGTTAACATTGATTACGTAATGCCTGTTGCTTTCTTTAACAGCTTAGATTTTATTACAGTTATTTTCATGCACACATACAAACAAAAACATGCGTCATTGCCTGCATTTTGGGAAGGATAGCCTTCACTGGTTTTTTTTTAATTAATGTTTTTTCTATACTCTCAGCTACTACCTACTCTAATATGACAAGGAAGCAAATTACATTTTAACACCTTTACTATAGCCCCTGCCCTCTCTCTCTCTCTCTCTCTCTCTCTCTCTCTCTCTCTCTCTCTCTCTCTCTCTCTCTCTCTCCCCCCTCCCCCTCTCCCTCCCTCCCTCCCTCTCTCCCTCTCTCTCTCCCTCCCTCTCTCTCTCTCTCTCTCTCTCTCTCTCTCTCTCTCTCTCTCTCTCTCCATAGTATTTGCCTAGATTTCCCCTCGGGGTGTGTGAGAGACTAGTAGATCGATTCTCGTTCCCTCGTTTCCACTCACCTACCTGCCTCCACATTATCAAGGCGTCACCCCACTCTTTCACCTCCGTCATGTCGTGTCTATAAAGCAGTCTGCTCTGTACTCAGTCTTCCCTTCTCTGCACGCTGATGTTTGTTTCCACTGCTCTCCCCACTTTATCTTCACCCTGTCTAATTTCCTCCTTCTTGTTCCCTCTTTCTCACCCTTTCCCACATCTTGCACTGCACCACTGACCCATGTATACAGTCACACATACGGCCAAACTACACTGGTATTGCCATCAGTCTTCAGCCGTGAAGTGAATGCTCCTTTTAAAGCCAATTGACCCTGCTACACTGGCTGCATTGTGTCCAATGGCAGCAAGCAAGATCCGTCTAGATCCAATTCCCGATGGCAGAAATTAGTATTCATTCCATTTTGTGAATGGGAAATAGAATAGCATAGAGCCTACATATAAATCCTAACAATGTTTAAATTCAGATAGACTGTTTCTGGTGATTTGGCTAATATGAAATTATAAAATTAGATAATGTCCACCCATATGAAAGTGCAATATATACTGTATATATATAGTATTTTCAGTTTTATGGTAACTAACTAGCTAAACGTTATGTAACCACTTGTCCACATTGTGGTGATTTATATACAATGCAAAAATGACAAAGTTCAGGAAATATATTTCAGGTTTGCATAAAAAAATGAATTTCCTTCTGTGCCACATCTTATAAAAATATGGAACAACTGCCACTGCATGGCCTTCTGAGCTTCTTGCCTTTCACTTTAAAAGTCAAGGGCTTAAGTTTGATTTTGTGAGGTGAAGTGGTGGGGACACAGAAATTGGGTCCCCCAGAAAAAAATGTCCTTTTTTTAATCACATTAACTGCAATGTAACACAATATTCTATGACTATGTGGTGCTTCTGAACACAAGCACAGTTAAGTTTAGAAGCTTGTGCTATTCCTATCAAACAAGGCTAATACAGTTCCTACCTGTGTAGTGCTTTAAGTTAGACAGCTAGACCAGGCTCTTTGCTCTTCTTACACATCACTAACTTTTCAATTGAACCAGCATTGCCATCGTTTCATGACGCTGTACTGCCTGCCTGTACAGCTTCTCTCACTTGCAGCGTCTACCTTCAGACAGTCAAGCCACTCAGCCAGTCACATAAAGGAATGAAAGGGAGGCAGGAGCAAAGCGAACAAGAACCAATAGAAATTTATTTTTGGTCCCATTCAAGTTAGATAGCTCTTTGTGGAGCGGATGAAACTAGCACACATGAATGCACATGAAATTATTATTATTTTTTTTGTATTTAGAATATCTAACGCCGTTACAGCTATTCTGTTACTACCCAGCCCTGCACACACACACACACATTCTTTCATACACACATACGCCTGTGCTTGCCAGTCAGTGGCGTCAGCAAGAGGTGCACCTCCATAGAGCGTCCAGGGTTTAATCAATGGGTCTGATCGATAGCTCATTTAACAGGTGAGGCAGCAGCAGAGGGGCCACTCTACCTCAGGGCTAATGCAGGCGGCTGTATCACACACACACACACACACACACACACACACACACACACACACACACAGAACAAGAGGGCTAAAACATGCAATCTATGCTATGGGAATGATCCTATACCCATAGGCATCCCAGGGTGCCGTTAAGCTGAATGCCCCATCTGGGTTTCTTGAGTTGTCTGTACTGCAGTGATTACCACCCCTCCCCCGCTCCCACTGGCCCACCATGGCGAATATGGGTTTTCTCCTAGGGCACCGGCGGGAATGTTAGGAGAGGCTTCATAATCATTAAGTTGGTCTGAGCCTCCTGAGTTCCTGAGGAATATCTGAAATATAGTTGCAATTTCTGTGCATGCAAATTTGGGGCTGTGGGTGCAGTGTGTGTGTGTGTGTCTTTTTTTGCATCTCAGGGCATCAGATATGTGTGGGGGGAGAGTTTTGAGTTGGTTCCAGTGTGGTCAGATTTAGACATGCTGTTGTCACCTTTCTTGTCACTCAATCACACACACACACACACACAATGACACATGCAGGTACAGACGCATGCGTACCCACACACACATATATATATATATACATATACACATGCCTCAAAAGCCCAGTCCACACTAACCCCTCGCCTCCTCAGCCATCGTCTCCGCACTCCTTCTCTTCACCCCCGATGGGATGGGGTTGAGGCCTTATCTTAGCAAAACACTCCATCCAAGTCCCCGCTTGCTAACAGGCTTTATTGGCTAATCTTTAGCTCAGACAAGCGCTGGGGCACTAGAGGAAGAGAGAAGGAGAGCAGGAGAGAGAGATGGAGAAGGGAAGCAGAAAAAGAGGGCGATGAAAAATCCCCTTTTTCCATCGATTCCAGTGGAATTATGCATCTGTCCTGCTATATTCCTGACCCACTGATATGCATATGCTTTGCCTCTCTCTCTCTCTCCCTCTCCCTCCCTCAGTGCCTTGTGGTGGGAACATCACATCAGACAATGGGACCATCTTCTCCCCTGGGTATCCCGAGGAGTACCCTAGCTCAGCCGACTGCTCCTGGCTGATCACCGTGGCTCCCGGCCTGGGCATCAAAATCAACTTCACCCTGCTTCAGGTCCACGGGCCACACGACTTCATCACCGTCTGGTAAGAGCCGGCTGTCTCATGAGATATGTAGATATTCCTCTTTGTGCTCTCTGCCGTGGATAATGATATTTAAAAAAGAAAACCAGAGAAAATGCTCCTTTTCATTTGTGGACAAACCGATATGATATTTCAATCTGTTTGCCAGCAATAGCCAAGCCAAGATGTCAAGGCCAGCTGAGCGAGATGTTGAACCGACTCCTTTCAATGGCGTTTTTCAGTGCCATAGAAATGCTCTCATTTGCTACTGCTTGGAATTCCATTCTTCTCTTTATCATCACCTCCACATTGTGTCCTTTTCCAATCACTTCCCATTCCTTGTCACCCACTCCTTCTCTTCAACCTTTCATGCCTCCATCTTTCTTTTTTCCCATCTCTCCCTCTGTTCTCTATCGCTTGACAAATGAGAGAGTCAAGGTCCAGTTAGCTAATCCGCTCTGTGCCTCTCATCATAGTTTCCCTGCTCCCTCCTCTCTTTTCATTCCCAGGCCTCTTTATGTGGCCCTGCATCTCAAGTTCTTTTCAATTGATGCTGAAAGTATGGGTACACACAGCTTTTGGCACATTACTGAATGCATGTATGCCACAGAGTAGCAAAGGACAACTGCCGATTACAAGACTCCCCTCTATTTTTCTCTATCACTTTCTCTATATCTCTTCCTGTTTCTCTCTGTCTCTCTTCTCATGTCTACCATTCCTTTTGTCCAATTTCAGTCTCCTTTCTCATTTTCTTTTTCTACTCCTCACATACACTTCCCTCCTTTCCCTATGTTGTCTGCAAACATAATTAAGCAACATAATTTGATGCTTAATTATCAGACATGTTCAAACATGTACATACATGTGTAACTTCAAGCAAATGAGTTAAGCAATATCCCCTTCAGTTTGGATGAGAATTTGCAACCAGGACACAAATCAGTGCGGATAACGCTAACATGTAATGACATTGCATACATAACAGTAACATATAATGAAGAAATGCTTTGGGTTATAATCGGCAGCAAAATTAACCATCTGTACTTTATCATAAAATTGTCCATTAGTCATGGTCTTAAGGACCAATCAGTGCTTAGGAGTAGAGTGGGATATGGTTTCCTCTTCCCGCTCTGTGTGTTTGTGTGTGTGTGTGTGTGTGCGCTATGTGTTTGTGTGTTTCTGTTTGTGTCAGGGGGTTTGCTTGGTAGGTGTATGTCTTTGTGCCTGACCGACTGCCGAGGGGCAAAGCTTCCTTTCATCACCTCCGTAATGCACGGCTGGGCCTGCCATATGCACGACCAGAGACAGGATTTTGCATGCATGATGGTTGCCAGTCCCAGTTGATCCCCTCTCCCTGAGACAGCCTCCAAAGGTCCCAGCTCTCAGTAAGGCCGAGGAACTGACTGTCAGCCAACCTGGCAACCTGAAACAGACCACACCAAAAGTCCACATGGTGTGGGGCGACATCTATGTTTTGCAGATGGTATAATAAAATGCACAACCACATGCTGATCGAGCTGCTTGTAGATATTTGTGTTGCAACGATTCTCAGTCCACCCTGAAATCCCAGAGTTTATGTCACCAAGTCACCAAGGCTAAAGGGAGCCAAAATGTCCACTTTCTGTCCTATTGTTGCTCTTCTTTTGTAAATGTCCGTCCCTTTTTTCCTCCAAACAGCCCCAACTGTGTTGATCCTTCCCAATAAGCTCTTCCAGAGCCAAGATGGAGGGTATCGTGTTCCCCAGTTTCCAGTTACCACCGCTGTGTGTCTATCCATTGAACTACTGAGCCAAGGAAATGGGCCCCGTAATGGCGGCTTGGCCAGAGTGCTGTGAGGCGGCAGTCCCTAGCCAGCCGTTTCCAGAGCTGCTTGTAATCTCCCATGCCCAGTCTGACAGCCAAAGACAGATGGTTTTTAAGCTGAATGGTTGTGGCAGGAATCTGGGAGCTGGCTTAATCGGCCATGCCCACGCCGGGGGACTGCCAAGGCTGGGCCACAGCTTCCAGAGACACTCCCGTTGGACGGCACTTAGCAGGAAGAGCACAATCCAGACCTGTCGTTCCACGTTTATCTGTAATTTTTACCTTATTTCGACATAATCACCCAGAGCAGCCCAGGGTAATTGCTTTGGGTTTGATGAAGTGAGAGCAGCTTGGTTCTATTCTGCTGTTGGAAGCTGCTTGGAAATAATCTGGCATGTGGCATCGTTTGGGCTTCTGACAGATACATGTCGCAGAGCCCCTAGGTGCTTCCTGGGTGGATTTAGAGTGAGTACTAGGGCATTTGCTGCTGACAGAAAATCCCCAGGGTTAATTATCATCACTTTATCTACAGTGTTTTGCTCCAATCAAAGTTGTATCTAGTTGACCCGTTACCTTTTTTCCTTTTAGGGACGGCCCACAGGAGACGGCCAGGAAACTGGGCGTGTTCACCGACGGAGAGCCCAATGACCCGCCCAGCAGCACATCCAATCAGGTGCTGATACGTTTCCGTAGTAACACAGAAAAGGGTGGACTGTTCCGTATAAACTACCAAGGTATGTAAAGTAGATTACTTGAGCGTATTTCCAAATATGATACATATAAACTCTGTTTGACTCACATTTTGGATTCTTTCCAATAAAGCCTATAGACTGCAGTTTTGCCTGCCTCCCCCCATCATTCCTAATGCAGAGATCCTGATGGCCAGCAAGGAATTTAAAATTGGTAGGTGGATAAGCAATCATTTACAAATAGGCTACACACATGCAAACACACACTAGCACTAGCATGTAGATACTGGTGACTGTTTTGTGTTAGATGGTGGTCCAAGTCTGACTTGAGGATGCATAACATTTTGAGCAGTGCATCCTACTGCCAGTTCAGTTTCAGGCTCGGGCAGCTCTCATTAATAATATTCCCAGAATAGAACCAGGAAGCTTTACGCATAATGCACAACACACACACACACATGCACACACACTTCCCTCTCAGGGGACACATTGCCCCTGCTACACTGACTACACATCCCATAAGGCAATGGTAGAGTGCTGACTCACAGCCAAACTACATTACCCAGGGAGCTTCGGGGCAACAATATAAATGAATGATGATGACAAAGTTATCAGAGAGCCAGAGGGATTCTGGGCAGGTGCTCTCATTCTCCCTGCAGAAGACAGTGGAGATTAATTCTCCCTATCTGTTTATTTGCATACCTCCTTGGCTTGTGATTATTCAGCAACACAAAGGAAGAGACACTGACATAGTGTTTCATCTATAGGGCCCCCAATGGGGATTCATTATGGCACTTTTTCCCACTGTTAACTCTAACTTTGTCTCTCACCGAGACACACGGTGGATTTCCCCTGTGTCATATCAGTATACAGGCCAAGGCTTGCATCAATCATCTGGGTCGCTGCCATTGTCTCTGTCTCTGTCTATAACTCTGATTCTCTCTCTCTCTCGCTCTCTCTCTCTCCTCCATCTCTCTCTCTTCAGGTGACATAGTGCGCTACCGATGTCTTCCCGGCTACCAGTTGAGTGGGAACAACATCCTGACCTGCCGGCTGGGGACCTACCTGGAGTTCGAGGGGCCTCCGCCCTCATGTGATGGTGAGTGGGCTTCAAAGAGACTACAGAAAGTGCTGCTACAGTATACAGCACCAATGTTATACAGTATATCCCTATATATACGAGTCAGGACTGTAGTACTTGAATCTCGAGACCACTTTCCTGACATCTTGGATTTTGTCTTGTGCCTAATTTGACTGAGTCGACTTTTTCCTTCCTATCTAAAAAAAATAATTCAGACATACATTTTTTTTTTTCCTGGTGCACCTTGGCTTATTTTCTCCCCAGCACTACAAACAATTTAAGGGATTACACCTGTATGTAGTATATTGTGGTCCTCAATCTTCTATGCATTAAGTCAAAATCCTCTGTATTAATTAGTCAGATGTTGAAGAGTGTAGTTTAGAACTCCTACAAATATATCTCTACATCTCTGTTAATCTTTAAGGATCTCCTTATGCATTATTTTTACATTCTGAGAGACATGTACACAGTTTATTGCTTATTTTACTCTTGAATAGCACTTGATCTGGTCTCTGTCTTGAATTGATTTTGACCCTCATTGGACCTGGTCTTACCTCAAGCTCGACTGGACTCTGTCTTGGAATAGACTTGGATTAAGGTGGTCTTGACTACAGCCCTGCCAACAATCCTGTGTATCTGTATCATCTCTATGGCTGGCCATCTCCCTTGGAAATAATGTGCCACTTATTCTACTCTAGCCAGTGAGAGGTGAAGCAAAAATAATTATGTCCCTGAGGACTGAACTTCAGCTGATCAAATGGCTGCAAATACAGTTGACGTACAAGCAAGGGGTCTTAACCCTAAAATCATAGCTATTACTTATATGATCCTACTGAACCTTATGCAAAAGGAAGCATATACTTCTCCAAAACACACACAGAGAGACAGGTTTTTCATCATGCCACAACAAAGTTGGAACACTGCATTCATCTGCTGAGGGGTTAGTCTATGCGAATCTATTTCCAGCGAGGTTATAGGTAGCCGGTATCATTTTGCTCTAATCATAGACTCATACAGTAGTTCCAGTCGTGCCTTATTACTGGTTCCCATGGGTACGCTGTCTGCCTGTAGTCATGGAGCAGCAGCCACATCTCGGTTTGGTACCACTTTCTATCTCTGTGGATGATGCTCGGCTCCCATGGGGCCGAGAGAGGCTGCAGAGGCGCTCTCTACATGCCGGGAAATCGTCCTCCCAGAGGACTCAATGAGTGCAGTGTCCCCAGCACACCGCACCGTCATAATGTGTTGCGCACAATACTTTCCCTCAGGGCAAGAGACTGGGTGCATATGGGGGTCCCTCTCCTTCTCTCTTCATCGAGCTATCACAACAGTGTCTATCTCTCATCCTGTCACTTTCATTTATTGTTGCGCGCTCCTTTTTTACCCTCCCGCTTTCTCCTCTCTCTATCTTTCTTTGTTGTCATTTTGTGTGCCTCTCTGTTTGCGGCTTGTTTGGCGGATGAGGGAGAATAGGCGAAATTTGATAAATGAAGCTAATTTGGACCTGCTAAATAGGAAAAATATGCAAATGCTCTCAGCGTGAGCAGAAAAAGGAGAGAGAGATGAAGAAGAGTTAGGGAAAAGAACGAGGGCAATAAAAGGGAGAGAGGCGCTATGTAGGAAATGGAGCAAAGTGCACCCAGGACACCCAGTGAGAGGCAGAAGAGATGAGACAGAAAGTGTCAAAAAGTGAGAGAGAAACAAAATTAAATCCTTTTTTGTGTGTGCGTCTGTTCCCCACCGTGCAGCCCTGGCCCTTGCCTCCTCACCCTTCATGGTGCGCAGAGTGTTTTGCCCTGCCGTAATTCATCTCGGCTCTAATTGTGTGCGCCCGGCTAATCGTTCCCCTCATGCTGAAAGAACCTTTATACCCGGGGCCAACAGTTCCAGCTGAGTCTCTCCCTCTGCCCGCAACGTGTCACTCACTCCAGATAGAGACAGAGCGGGGTGACAGGGAGGAGAGCCACAGATAAGGAAAGCTGGAAGAGAGAGGGGACGGGTGGGAAGGAATGGAGAGTAGCGTTAGCGTTATATCGAAAAGTGAGGAAACAAAATGATGCTGGTGTGGAGGGGGGGGGGGGGGTCGGAGATAAACAGAAGGGAAGCGAGCAGTTTTAGATTAATCCGAATAAGCTGAGGCTCAGCATGATGCTTGAGAAAAAGAGAGGATCGGGCCAGAGAAGACGGGGAAGAGACTGCCAAATGAGCAGAAGGATGGGGATATGGGTGAGAGTGGGACAGGAGTTAAAGAGGAAGGAGAGAGAGAGAAAGGAAGAGGGAGAGACTTAGTTGGAGGGCAGCGAAGAGACGAAGTGCACAGCTCATTGAAATGCAGGGGACATGCCGGCTGCAGCTGCACCTATCAAATCACCGCTTCTAGCTCTGACAAGAACACCCCTCCCTGCATGTCTAGCTGCCACACACACACACACACACACACACACGCTCACTCACACGCACACAGACACACACTGTCTAGCGTGTGTCTGGGTTACACCGGGCTGGATGTTGTCATTGCGATAGTCTTCCAGAGAGCAGCGCAGGAGCTCATAGCTAGTTCTGCAGTGCTGCTCGCCCCTCGCCGGCAGCGAGCCTCTCTCATCCTCCGCATTCTCTCCGTCTGCGCTCTCCTCTCCCTCCTCCCTCGCTCGCCGCTTCCCTCCCCTAGCTCACCAGCGTCGGATTTCTGTTCTTACGTAACGCATGTATCCTTTTCTTCCCCCATTCTCTTTTTTGTTGCCTTTCTTTCTCCCCCTCTCTATCGTATACCCACAAAACCTCCCAAACTGACACGTACACAGATAAATGAAAGCAGTCAAACTCCCAACTCCCACCCATCACATATGTACATATATACACACACACACACACACACACACACAGTCTTGTCTTCTCCTCCTGCGTTTAATCCAGAGGATTGTATCCAGTCGTCATGGCAACTGGGATTACCTTCTCTCTTTATTTGGTTTCACGGCTCCTGAGATTAGAGCCTGTTTTGTATAGTTTTGATTTAACTTGTGTTTGATTAAATTGATTTGTATTGGAGCCACGGCCCTTTACCACATCTGCATGACATTGAACCATTGTCGTAAGACCACAGGGAGTTACAACATAACACACACAAAGCAACAGCACCGGTACATAGCAACACAAGTTGCTCGAATTCATTAATGAAACACAACAAGCTTTGATGATCCAAAATCCCTGTGTTTATCCCCCAGTCGGATTTCTGGTTAAACCTGCATAATCACCCATCACATTATCTTCCAAGCTAGCTGCCTTTCTTCTCTCCTCTCTCTCCCTTTGCCTCCCTCCCTCCCTCGCTCGTCTCTCCTTTTCCTTTCGTTCCTCAGACTCATGTTTCCTGTTCTGCCCCCTCCCCCTTCTTTTCATCTTGAAACGTTAATAACGGACATGTGGAGCGTATTACAGCTTCCTCCTCTTCACACCTTCATTGTCATCCTTGACTTCTCAGACTTGTTAGGTCCTGATCCGCACTAATGCTAATGTAGTGGCCCATCCCCTTCAATCAGCTTGTTATCGCCCCTCAGCTTATACTAATTAAATACCAACATGGGTGAAGGCATCTCAACAGCACTGCAATACTGCGAGCTTGCTATAATGTGGATTTATGTGTGTGTGCGTTCGTACGTGCATGCTTGGATGCATGTGTGTGCGTGTGTGTGGAGTGGCTGTCGCATATTATGAACATGTTATGCAGGAGCAGGAGGAAGGTCTCACCGATATTGCCGTTCCCGTTACCTGTTTATTCCATTCCTTGTTCCATCAAATTGAAATTTGATTTTGCGACTCGGGCGTATCGACGTTGATCTCACCTTGTGTGTTGAAGCGGCTTTTTTCCAGCTGTCAGATTTGTCTCCTAATACCCTTTTGTTTACAGCCAAACAGAGTGATGCCTCATCTCAAAGTGGATTAGTTTAATAAGTAGCAGGCGATGGGCAAAAGCTCCTATCTGTCTCATACCATCAACTCCCAGACAAGCTGAAGACGGCTTTGAAGACACTTTAGGGCTTTCTGAAAGGTCACCAGCGGCACGCATCTCATCCTCGGAGAATTGATCATTTAGTGAACTTCACTCCCACATTTTATATGCTACTTCCAGGCACAATCGCTTTAGCTGTCAGCGATGGCTATAAGTCTCTCGACTCAGATCCACTGAGTTGAATGGGGTTGTAAATGATTTCACAGACTTGGTGAATGTCATCTCAGAACTGGGAATCAGGGTAGATAACTGTCCAATTTTTACTTCAGAAGTTAGATGTAAAGGTATGACTTACATTACAGATTGCCACATAATGTGCAATACGACGATTTGGACATATTGTTAAAATTGCACTCTCTAAGACCAAACTCTCAAGCAACGATACTGCTCACGTACCCAAGGTGATCATCATTTGCAAGGTGATCACTGTATGCATTGAGCAAGCACATTGGCTGTCTTATTCATGTTTAAAAGCAAAACTGTATGTTATTGCGATACGGCTACTGTGTCCTGACCTGTGTTAAATAGCATTTGCAAATAATGCCAATACAGTACCAAAAAGTTTAGACAGAAAAAGTATTTTGCAGGAAAGTTTTTTCAAAGTCAATTTAATATGGCTTTCTATGACTGACAGCTTACCTGACATTATCTGAGCTGTCCTGAGGCGGTAAACCCCGCCCAACTGGTACTCCAAGTAAGGTAAAACAAATGCTAAGAATAATTTGAGAATACTGTTCGACCCGAGTCGGCCGCCATCGTTCTTCTGCCGATTTCATCATCTCTTTCCCATGAGCGTGCAGACAGACGGGTGGGTGAGCAAACCGAGAGGGACAGACACAATCACATGGGCTCATCCACACACACAAGAACAAGCATACACACACATAGCATAGGTCCATGCGTGCACATACACACACGCACTGTCCCACAGAGGGAGCTGTGCTTGAGTGCGATTCAAAGTATTCAATATTTCACCACTGTAATGAAGGACCTGCCAGTGCTAAGCGCTGCCATGCCCTAAGGCAGAATAGGCTCGGGTATTCAAATAACAGCACACAACAGGGGCATTTACACCACCGGTTAGAGTTGCTGTCACACTTGGTTTACACACACACACACACACACAAACAGCACATTTAAAAGTGCCTGGTCATGTGCTTTGTGGAGTGGTTTTTAATCAGGTTTACAGCGTCTTACTGTTTTTCTTGATTTCTGCTATGATTTGAAGTGTAGCCCCTGGCAGGTATTTAACAAGGTAAATCTATGGTTTTGCTGTGAGTTTGAAATGGTCTATTGTTAATTGGAAAGCTCTTAACAAGCTGTTGAGTTGAGCTCCAGCTGAGGCAGTTTCAGTGATCAAACTGTTAAGTACTTGTGTATGCCAAAGTAGGCCCTTAGGATTCTCTGGACTTGGTGATATAGGAAGCAGTGAATTTTATTTGAGACTAAATCTACTTTTTGCAGGTTTATTGTATCTCATATTCTGTTTGAAAGCTCATTATTATCTCAAAAGCAATTTTAGGATGGGAAAATCCCATTTTAAGGGAAGCACAAGAAACAACAAAGATATACATCTTTCTCTCTGTTGTGGAAACATGATAGAGACAAAACACAGTGGAATGATTGTTTTTTTAGATTGTGCATCTGTTTGACTTTGTGCTTTCATGCTGGTTATTTGACAGTCTTCCTCTTCAACACACTGCAGCCCCATTAGATCAGCGACAACAGAGTATGAGGCAAAAAAAAAGGGATGTAGCGGTAGCATTGTGTCATAGTTGCGGTGTCGGTGTCCTTTCATGTTGCAGCTTGTTTTTTGGGGTTCCACTCTGTATGCAGACAGCTCTGGCGGATTAAGAGGTAGGCTTCACAGCATCCTGGCAAAACGCAACAGACGGGAGCGCTGTGTAACGTCTGATAATACAGACTAAAACCACTGGGAAATGTCACAGCATGTCACGGAGATGTCCCACAAGAATACCAATGACAGGGGGGGAATGAGATGAGCGGATGGATGCGGTCCGCCCAGACGTGCCACAGCGATACGGCTCCCAGGCAGATTTGATTGTTAGCCGCCGAGTTACCATCACAATGTCCTATCTGTCACACACTGACAAGGGGGAAAAAGGAGAGAATATGCTCATGGCAAGTCAGTGATATTATCAAGCCATTTCCAGGACTGGCTTAGCATGGGCAGCTTTGTTTCCTGCGATAGCTCCAAGACCAGAATGACAATTACCTTAAGTATGCTTTTAGTCACATTGAGTTGCCCTCCAACAACAATGGAGCTCTATCCAATCCAATTTGTGCTTCAGGGCAAATTATGTCCTCTGAAAAGACTGAACACCCATTACAAGTTATCTGCAATTATGAAACTACAGAGAACTGCACTCCATAAACAAACTGTTATTACTTTTTTTTTTTTCAGTTTAGAATTCAAATTAATTCAACTCAAATCTTTTCTTTCTTTATTTTCTTTCTCTCCACAGTGACATGTCCCATGAATGAGGTGCTGACGGCTTCCACAGGTGTCATCATGAGTCAGTCGCCAGGCAGCGGCTTCCCCCATTTTGAGTCCTGCTCCTGGGTGGTCAAAGTAGAGCCTGGCTACAACATCACCTTCACCATAGAGCACTTCCAGACCAGCCGGCAGTTTGACGAGCTTGAAATCTTTGATGGTGAGTGCCTATATCTGTTTTGAAAGTGAATGGAAACATATGCCATAGGGTTCGGTAGTTTATTTATTTATTTTTTTTGTTTATCCTGAGGAAACTGACTGAGCATGCGTGCTCTTTTCCAGTGTTGCCCTGCTTCACACTCACCCAGTTACATTCACGCCCTGGGAGCTGCCCAGTGCAGCCACAGTCTTCCACTGTTGACCGCTGAGCAGTTCCACTGGAGCAATTGGCCATTAAGAGCTTTGCTCAGGTGCCACGCAATAGTAGTTGCTGGGAGAAGAAAGTGTTTTTCATGTTTCCCAGCCAGTATGGGGATTCAAATTGGTTCTCCAACCTCTACGGTGCCACTACCTGAGGTTATAATGACGAAGGAGACGTTTGATATCAAATGCCAGTTGAAGAAGCGGTGTTTGACGTTTGATCTGGGGAAGAGATTTAACACTCGGTTTCATTGCATATTCCTTTTCATAAAGGCAGTAGAATGTATAAAATGGCCATATGTCTGGTGATATTACATGCTCATTATAAAAATGTTGTATAAAGAGGTGCACCAATACTAGTTTTTTCAGAACCAATATGAGTATGAGTACTTTATTATGTAGAGCGGCTGATATGACTACCGATCTGAATACCACTCAGTTAACATTTATTCCTGCAACCTAATATTGGCCTATTATAAAACAATTGAAAATTGTGTAAAAATCCTCAGCCAATTGGAATATTTAGAGTAATACAAAGTACCTAAGTGAACATAATTATAGTGAATGAAAATATATATATTTAAAAAAAAATTATGTTTCATACCATACATTTCTACCGATATTACCTCCCTTTTCCAAAAGTGTGGTTGTATTTTGAAGGCAGAATCACCTCACTTCTGGTGTTATTCTAACTGCCTCTGGCTGGTTTGAGAGGGCCACTTGGCCTCTTCTCCACTCTCAGGACTCCTAGACACCTTATTTTGGCAGAGCTGGCGCTTTGCTTTACTGAGATCAAAATTTCACCACACTGCAGACATTTTTGCTCCTGCCGGAGAAGTATTTTATTGTGCCAAAGCGCAGCTCATTAAAGTATCGGGACAGCTTTTGCCATCCGAGTGCAAGTACGTGGGAGCTGGATTGGCTCCGATTCCAATACTGTAGATAGTCTTGGTGCTTCTGTAAAATTGGGTTTACATCTAAATTTGAATGTTATCCATGAAAAATTAATAAAGCGGTGATAAACTAATTAATATTGGGATGACTAGATGTAATAATAGAGCAGTTTATCTGATTTTACAGCATTACATTACAATATTGATGACAGAAGGACATTTTGGAGCTGTATAAAAATGACTTAAAGAAGAAAAGAGATTAAATATTACAAGAATAACTTAATTTGTTGATGGGTTGTTGAAACAGGTGTTACATTCAGTAGGTAGATAAGGAACAGTGTGTTTGTGAATGAAGCCAGGACTCAAGAACTCAGTCACGATCACTTGGGCAAAGGGTCGAGAGTTGAGTACTCTCATTTCAGATGTGATTTCAATCCAGCCTAAAGTCAGTACAAAAAGTCAGCGCCCCTATCAGCGAGGTACAAGGAATACAGGTCTGAATTATTGGAAATGCAGGCACACAATAGCTATCATTCCTCGTCCCGCTGGTGAATGAAGTAGAGCGTTACTTTCTAAGTTGGCTAACTGCTTCTTATATTAATGAGCGATCTGCTGCAGCATGTGCAGCTACAAAGTAATTAAGACCACAACCCCTCATATTTCGATATTTAGTCTGGCATGAGTCTGGCATCATTTGGGTATGGCAAGTTGTGACACATGCCGTGGCTTTGGCTAAGTCCAAATTTGGTCTTGTAGTTTTTATAATTGTCATTGAGAGTAAAGATCAAGGAAAAATGTAATCACCTTGGAAGCTATATCTAAAAGAAAACAAAAAAAATCACATCGGGGGGCATCTCTAAGCTGTGTGCGTCTGTGCGAGATAATTTGGTGACCAAAGTTTCTCATCGGTCATTGCTCCACTTATCCCCAGAAATGTAGTCAATATAAGCAGGTATGTGAGTTTTGGCCTCACAATATAATATTAGATGCAGGGTTTTACCTCAGGGTTTAGTGAGTTTACACCCCTGGAAAGCTCCAGTGCATCACTATCCCCCCCCTGTAGATCAGAGAATGATGCTGATCAGGCCTTTTAAAACACTGGCCAAGACAGATGATAATACCCCCCCCACACACACACACACACACACACACACACACACACAAACACACAACCCCACCTCCTCCCCCAGCCAAGGACTCATTTACAGCGGTAAAAGATTGCCACAATCAAGGGCTAAAATAAAACTGACAGCGAGATGTAGTAGCGTCTTCCCCAACCGCAGCTCTCTGTGTTTACCAAGAGTAAACCACACACAATGCGGCTCGCATGGTGACAGAGCCCCCCACCTGCCTTGTACATTTGCATGTGATTAGAGGCACAGTCAGGAACCCTGCCTGGCTGCTCTGAGAAAATGGCGGTCGCATGCACTAGTGTTGCTGATTAGTGCTTTTTATCTTCAGCCGAGTGGGGGGAACAGACGTTCGCCTAACCTCGGGGCCTGCCAAGCCAAGTATGGATCAGAACCTTTTTCTTGCAATTATGAGCTGAGCAAACTTTCATTTTATCATACTGTAGCAAAACGCACAACCATTTAACAGCCAGCTCCGGGACAAGTTAGATTCCTATCAAAATTCAAAAAGTTCAAAAGTTCAAATCCATGTTAAATTGGGAATTTTCCAAATTATTTTTGCACTATCTATGCAGATCTATGCAGTGTACATTTATTAGAAGAAACTTCATCACTTCAAGACCTTCATGAGAATGTAAATTTCATTGATCTAAATGCGGGATCTTTTCGCTCTGAATTTGATCAGCTCTCCAGCATTTTAGCAAAGACTCTCACACCCAAGATATTATTTTGAAAATCCTTTGCTGGTATACAAAAGCATCATTGCCCTCATTCATTTATTAGATGAAATTCATCGGGATTCATTAGATGGAGACACACAGGAGACTTCCAAAGGTGGATTCTTCATAGACCACTGTCTTTCTCTCCCTCTCTCCATCCAGGCCCGTCCCGACAGAGCGCTCTCCTAATCACCCTCAGTGGTAACTACTCCAACCCACTGAGCATCACCAGCTCCAGCAACAAGGTCTATCTGCACTGGTCCTTCGACCACACCACCAGCCACAAAGGCTTCCGCATTCGCTACTCAGGTCAGTAAGGAAGGGGGATACACTGACACAGACTGCATGAGTGATATGGTCCATTAGAAAATGGGAACAGTATACTGGAAGAATTTGAAGTCTGTGACATTGTCACTCATAGACATCTTTGCTAGATCTCATCAGACAGGTTTGTGGTTTATTGTGTCAACAAGACCAACATTTGGAGAGCCAATGCAGCTGAAACGACTAGAAATACGAGCCATCTCCATGACAACCTAACGGGGGCGGTAAGCATCTGCAGCCCTCCCCTCCGTGCAGCACAGGTCTGGGAATTAGTAAATGCTGTTGCTCGCACCGGTTATTATTCTTCTGTTTTGTCCTGCTCCCATGAAGGATCTGCTGGTATACGACACCTGCATAACTCGCTATGAATTATGACTGTGTAAATATTTAAAAGGCTCCCTCCGTTCCATATCAACACCACTCAGCCAGATTGACTAATCGTCTCTCTCCTCCTCTCAGTGGAGCCCTCCGTCTCCCCAACCGGATGTTCTGTCGTTTCTCTGCCCTTTTTTTCCTCCCCTTGCCTGTTTTACATTTTTTCTGCTGGCCGTGATGGATTTTGCCATAGCGGGCTAAGTGACAGACGGGCTAAGTGACGGCTGAGAACCCACAAGTTGCCACGGCCAATATGGAGTTGCCTTCTGTAGCACCTTGGTGGGGAGGAAGAAACAGATGGCACAGGCAGATCCAATGTCTTCGGCTGTGTTCTTCATCAATCCATCTTTTGTCTCCACGGGCCAGTCTTCCATCACCGACTAGCTACCATTTCCTCTAGCACCTCGCCTCGCCTCCCCTCTCTCCCTCCCCTTCTCAGTTTTCAATTCTTTCTCTTCATCTATGGCTCCTGGACTTGTTGTTTTCACCCCTATTTCTCTCATGCCTTTCCCTCACCTCATTTAGATGCATTCATCTCTTCCATCCTTTCAACCTCAATCAACTCACTGTCTGCCCGTCTGTCACTGTCTTACTGTCTCTTTCTGTCTGAATGTCCCTCTCTCTCTCTCTCGCTCTCTCCCTTTCCCTCCCTCCCTCTCAACCTCCGTGTCTAATATCCATTCCAATCCAGTCACCTGCCCATGTAGATCTGATTTCTCTGAGCTGGAGGGCTGATTGCGGCAGGACAAGCCGTACGCTGTAACTGGCAGAGGGAGAGACAGAGCGGGGAATAAAGAGAGAGGGGCAAATGAGTTAGACGCAGATAGAGGTGAAGCATTGAGCTAGAGCTCAAGGGTGGCTCAGGAGCCGCCAGTCACGATGACTGACAGGAGTAGACCTTGCCAAGGAACATAGCTGCGGCTGCGTATTAAATATCACTGGGTATAAACATTGGGATTGCGTGCACTCTATCGTTACCCTCATGGCCATCAAGGAGGACAGTAACGGGAATTAATCCCTTGGTGGTTGTCTAGACGACTTCCTGCCCTTCAAACGCGAGTTGAACACTTCCCCAGAATTAGCGAAGCCCCGAGCAACAGTCAAGTCTTGTTCCTGCTAAGGCATGTATCTCATGTCTTACTTAGTGGATCTAAGTGTTAAACTCCACGTTCGCTCTCCCTTATCTAACATCTCGTTCGGTGCCACAAAATGGTCCGTCGGCGCACATGAAAAGTCTCACATTCTCTGCCTCACCGGAACAATTTGTGCGCGACAGCAACATCTCATAAATGCTGAATATATATCACACGGTTAACACGGCTGTAACTTTTTATACCGTAAGGGAGTCTTATCTGATCGTCTGCATGGTGCTAAAAATTCCCAGTGACTCGAAAGAGAGGGAATTTTCATTGCCGGATGCGGGTGGTTTGAGCCGGAATTTGCATTTTTATAGAGATGTAATGTGGTCATAGCGATTAAGCGTAATGGATGATAGGCTTTTTTTTGTGTCCTTGGTCCACTTCCATCCTAATCTCCCCCCACACTCAGCGCCACTTGCCACGTCACGCAGCCCTGTGCCGTTGCACCAGGGTGCTATCTTAAATCTTTTCACAATGAGTGTTCTCACTTTCCCCAAAGAAACCCCCTTATCCATCTGCAGGTGTGTGTGTGTGTGTGTGTGTGCTGACGCCACGTTATTGCGTGATCTTTGTGCAGAATGCAATTCAGCCGCAGTTTTTCATTCTCTGGAAACCACAGACCTGTTGCTGGCACCACTTGGGATGATGTATGATTATTGCAGCCACCTATTTAGCCAACAAACAAAAACAGATACATTGTTCCTTTTATTGTGTATCCATCACTTTTATGATCTCCCCCTGTTGCCGCCGACGAGCTCCTGTTTCCGCTTTGCAGAACATTTAGTTTCCTTTAATCAATTTCCCTTGTCTCTAGTTTGCAGTTTTTGCCTTAAAGATATTGCAGTGTAGTGCCTTGCATTAATACTCATCCCTCTTCACCACGCCAGGCGTAGAAGACAGATGCGAAGGAGATCTGGGGGCTCAGACGCTATTAAAGGCGCATTAATCGCTCACCTCCTCAAACAACAACTTGCATCATCTTGCGTCATTATCGTGTTTTTATGCTTGTCCCGCTAAATTATAATGTATGTTTATTCGTATTTTTAGCTGTTTTTTATGTTTTCACAGCGGCCTACTGCAGCCCTCCAAACAACCCGGTAAATGGCACGGTGCACAGTCTGACAGGCACTAAGCTGGGCAGCGCCCTGCGTTTCAGCTGTGATCAGGGCTTCCGGCTCATTGGCCAGAGCAGCGCCACCTGCACCCGGACCCCACAGGGGATCTACCAGTGGAATGCACCAGTGCCACTTTGCCAAGGTGAGCGCCCACCTGTAGCCAAGGGCCATGTGGGATGACGGGGAGGTGGAATTGTTAAGAAAACACGGACACAGAAACATGACCCAGGTGCTTGGAGAAGGATCCCACTCCCACCCACTCACTAGAAAGGAATTTGAATATTTTACAGCTGCTTTCGGTTCATGCATTTGCATAAAAAGTGAAAACAAGTGAAACAAATCTGCCAGGTGAAATTATTTGGGGTGAAATAATTTCAACTTTTTGCATTGCAACTTGTCAACTTGTTTCAATAATCGTCTTGAATCAAGTGACTTATTTTCTCGAATTCCCAAAAGTAGGACACATCATTGGAAACAATTGTAACAATACGATTTTAAGACTCACTGCTAGACTAATTGACTTGTTAAGATGTATATTTTTTTGCAGTGAGTGTATTTTCTAACGGCAGTCATTCTTATTTGAGTTGATTGCAAAAATATATCTGAATCCTTTTGCCGTGGATCAAAGGGTGATTTCAACTGACAGTGTGCCAACAGCAATAGCCTCTGAGCCTTGGGCGTGCTCCAAGGAAGCTCACTTCAGTGTTCCTCAGGAATTGCTTTGGAGATAACGATACATTATATTAATGGTATTTCAATGACCCGAACTGAATTGTTTGATGTGTCAATATCGTGTGCTATTTTCACATTCATGCAGTTCTCCCAATGCTCATTTTTGTTTGAAAAGATCTATGGTAATTGCATAATTCCACATGAATAAAAATTGCAGTTACCCACTGTCAACTGCATGACATTATAAAAGTTTTAAAGTATTATGATCTAAGAATAGATTAAAAAAAAGGCACTGAGAATAAGGTGAACTGACTATAATTTAAAAGTGCTTTTGTGGAAAAAAAACTTACAAAAATCATTATTTTAGATTACGTGAGACGGTGATGCCATTGTGCAGTTAAAATTGTGTTAATTGATTTTCAATTTTCCAATGACTTTTTTTTTCAGCTTCTCCCTCTGCTTGTGTTTAGATTTTTACCATGAAATCTGAAAGCTCCACAGGCTGTATTAACAACATCAGCTCAGGTGGAAACTGAGAGCAGCGGGGCAGCCATTCAGTGCCTGGTCAAGTCTACAGCAGGTGTAATCTCCACTATGAATTGCACGCGCTCTCTCCAGACTGGAGTGTTTACCATTGTGCAGATGGGGGGGCCCTAGCTAATGTTTACTGCACAATGATGCCGGCTCTGGGAGTGCATTTGTACAGGGAGCCTATTGTGAGCTCGGCGCTGTGCATACAAAGATGGTTATTGTAAAACACTTTGCTGCCTGTGCTTTCTGTGCTGGTTTGCCTCGGGGTGAAATGAGCCTTTCCACACCTGCCCTAATCCAGATGTGCTCAATCTCATGTGGATGAAAAGAAAAAAAACAAAAAAAACAAATGCAACGCCTCTACCCGCTCTGTCTTATCTTCTTGCAATATCCCTCTTTCCCACACCAGTCATGTCCTGTGGGATGCCGGTGCCTCCAGTCAACGGCAGTATTGTGGGGCAGGACTTCACTTTGGGAGCCAGGGCGATGTACCAGTGTAACCCCGGCTTCCGGCTGGCCGGACCCCTCACCACCTCGGTGGTCTGTCAGGAATCTGGGAGGTGGAGCCCCATTGAGGCCCCGCCCAGATGCATACGTGAGTATTTCTGTTACTGTCAGTTTGTTCAGCTACTCATTTTCAACAGAGAAAAAACATTATACAGATCTATGTTTACATACCCGCATAGATTTTGGAATTTCAGAAGTTTTAAAAGCTGTGGTACTTTCAGTTCAGACTGTTCCTGTAGGATCATTTCAGATTAAAACTCAGTTTTCATACTTGCAGTGATAAATCCCCTGCACACATAGTCGGGGATGTGTGGCCACAGGCAGCTAAACCAGATTACTGTTCAACTCACTGCGAAGTTGGTGTCACATACAGTATTACTTCAGGAACTTATTCAGGAATCAAGCTTTCCAATATTATTGCAACATGTGTATCAGAATTAAACACTCGAAATGGTGAAATGCATAAAGTATATCTAAATGCATAATAACTCATCTAGATAGTTGACTGTGGCATCTAATGCTGTTGGTTTAACCTCTGACTTTGCAGCGGTGACTTGCCCTGACATCGGCCACTCTGCCGTGGATCATGGGAGATGGAGGCTGATCTATGGAACCCAAAACCAATATGACGCTATTATGATGCTGATATGTGACCCGGGATATTACTACAGGGGTCAAAGGGTCATCCGCTGCCAGGCCAACAGCAGCTGGAACTACCCGGATCCTCGCCCAGCCTGTGACAGTGAGTGTGAGCTACACATCCCATGGTGCAGTTTTCCTCCTGTTAACAGCCTCATTTGCACTAATGCACTGGAAAAACACTGCCAGTAAAAGTAATTTGTCAGGCATAAAAAATGTTAATCCACCCAAATAAGTCTTATCTACGTTCAGTCAAATTGTGATATTAGGAAGGAAAATTACCTTACAAAACAGGTGCAAACATTTCAACCAAAATAAAGTGAATGACAACCAAACAAAGTCATTATCCAAACAAAACAAATGAGGTGTTTTATTGTTGATCAAACTTTGTCAATTTGGGGTTATAATATACAATATTGTTTCCTCATTTCAGTCATCTCCTGTGGGGACCTTGGGACTCCACCAAACGGCAACAAGATTGGAACACTGACTGTGTACGGAGCAACAGCCATTTTCTCCTGCAACACAGGATATACTTTGGTGGGCTCGCGGGTCCGAGAGTGTATGTCCAACGGGCTTTGGAGTGGAACACAGGTCCAGTGTCTAGGTGAGATCCCCGTATCCAAAAACAACACAATAAAATGGGTTCAAAACTGTTCAAAAAACTACTTCAAAACATGAATGAAATTGAATAACGCCTCTTTACACTGATCCAAAAGTCTAAGCTTGTCTCTCTCTCCCTCACTCGTCCGTAGCTGGCCATTGCGGCACCCCTGAGCCCATAGTGAATGGTCAGATCATTGGGGAGAACTATAACTACCGAGGTAGCGTGGTGTACCAATGTAACCCAGGATTTCGTCTCATTGGCGTGTCGGTGCGAATCTGTGAACAGGATCACCGCTGGTCAGGACGCACCCCCGTCTGTGTCCGTAAGTACCCACAGAGAACATTAATGCCAAAGCTTTGGATTTTTACAGTTATGGATGGACTTGTAAACTGGTCAACTTAGCAGAGGTTAGATTTTGATTCTATAGCCCCAGGTCTTGTTTTTCATGGGTTTAATATTAGATCTTTAGAATCCATTGACCCTCGCTGCACATCTAAGTAACTGTTATCTTTTTTTCTGACATCCACAGCCATCACATGTGGTCACCCTGGCAACCCTACCTTTGGTGTGACCCAGGGAACCCAGTTCAACCTGAATGATGCCGTGCGCTTTGTCTGCAATACCGGATACGTTCTACAGGGGGCTGTCAAATCTTCCTGCCAGTCCAACGGCCAGTGGAGCAACGCCCTCCCCAAGTGTAAAAGTAAGTGCGTGTGTGTATGTGTGTGGGTGGATGCACATGCATATCAGTTGGGGTGCACATGTGATTCCATATCTGTCTGTATATCCATCTATGTGTATACGTTTATGGGGAACGTGTTGTGATCACATCTAGATCTGAGCTGTGTATGGGCGAGGGACTGCAACTGTTGCATTGTTAATCAGGTGTATCATATTGTGTGAATCATCAGAGCAAAAAACAAACCACAGATTGTGCTAGCGTAGTACATACCTTATGCACAGAGTGAGGACATTGTGAAAAGGTGAGCTCGTCTCCATGTACTTTTGTATTCTCTTCCATTTGTGTGTGTAGGCGTTATGCTGCCTATCGTATTGTGCAAGGTCACATCCTTAACGACAACAGATGACCCCAATCACAGAGTGAGCGGAGATGAAGCGCAGAGACATCCGGAGGGAGAAAGAGTTTAAATGGCGTATATTAGGGGAAATTGAAATGAAAAAGCAAAGAGATGCCCGGATGATTTAATTACCACGGTCTCAACCGCAGGGCCCGTGAAGGTTCCGGATAATATTTACATGTGGCGCTATTTCCTCCTAGCCTAGCTACCTCGATTACACCCCAAGGCTCACCTGTCTGTCAGGGAGACAAACTCGGTTAAATAACCAAGGAGAGGGAGCCAAAAGCAATCGCCGGGTCCTTGAGCCTGTGTGAGAGACAGCGGCCTTTTGAGACCCGTATCCTGTTTTTATCTTGGAATGAGAATTAGCCCGCTCTGCTTTGAAAGAGGGAGGCGAGGACTTTTAATTTGGCAGCGTTCGTATTTTCCCAGACAGGCGACGGATCTGGGCACCCATGTCTGTCTCTAAGTCCCCGCTAACTGAGGGCTTTGTGACAGGCACAGAAAAGGGCTGCTGGCGAGGTCGGGGCCCTCTGTCACAAGGCAGTGACAGAACCAATGACGGATTGACTTATGAGTTTGTTTTAAATGAGGAGAGAAAGGAAGGATTTGGCCTTTTTTTTTAGACATTTATGAAGGGATGAGGAGGTTAAAAGTCTCCGAGATATCCTTCTCCAGTTGATAAAAAAGAGAGAGAAGTGCATTCGGCTGCTGCATGCATAAGCAGGCGAGATTTTCTCCCAGACACATGCCTTAAATCTCTCCGCTCCAGCAGTGACATCATATTAGCATTGGCCTTGTTTCCATGCAGACACTGACTCTGAGATGCATTTTGTCTGAGTGTCTTAGAGTGTGTGTGTGTGCCTGTGTGTGTGTGTGGGGGTGGGTGTGGGTGTCTGTTTTGATAGCACATTATCCTCACTGTTGATGCGGAGACATAAGCAGCTTAGGGGTCTTTTTGTCAATCAGATTTATCACCTTAATTACGGCATTCAAGTCATATTCGGCGGTGCGTGCTCTCCTGTCTGCCTTTCATAAACCTGCATTTACCCTCTCAGTGTTAAAACGAAGTGCTGCGCCAACATCCGCTTCATCCATCTCACCTCAGCCTTAGTCATCATCGTGTTTCCCCTCCAACTTCCCCTCTCCGCGCACTCCTCCCCACCTTGCTTCTCGTCTTTTGCGTCGCCGCGTTGCACTTTACTGACCGCCAGCTCTCCATTTAGGGCCTTCCTTCAGCTTCAAGACGGACAGAGGGTAGCGGCTAGATAGATGAAGGGATGAAAAGGAGGGGTGGGAGAGTGGCACGCAGAGGGAAGGGCGGGGCAGGAGTCGGTCAGACAAAGCTAATGATATCCAGGGTCCAGATCTTAACTACAGGAGTCTGCACTACTCCATCAATAATGCAGGGAGCAGGAGAGCACCGGCGGCCCAGCCAGTCTCCTCTCCCTCTCTAATCATCACCAATTTGTGTCACAGCAACACCGCCGCAACACCGCCTTCTTTGGAAAGAATCGTTGTATGTGTGTGCGTGTGTGTGTGTGTGTGTGTGCGGGTGTTTATTTGTCTTTCACGGACAGGCGAAACAGAACAGGAAAAAAAGCACACTTTGACACACCACCTACATGGGCGATGTTTGGCAGGAAGCCAAGAGGAGAAGGGTGGCTGGGGTCCCCCGCTCCTGAGGGGAACAGAGATGAATTACCCCGGCCCTTCTTCTCCTCTCTCTTTATTCTTCTTTCCCCTTTCATCCTTTCCCCTTCCTCTCACAGCCCACTAGGCCACTCCAAATTTTTTCAAAAAATTTGCCAGGAGGTCAGTTGTCGGAGTCGACTGTTGGTTCGCTTTTGAGCCGACGTCGGCCCGCTACATTTATTCAAAGCTCAATTCTGGGCTTGGAAAATCTCGTGCTGAAGCAGCTCCGCCGCTTCAAATACGCTTTGTAGTGTTATTATGCGGCAAGTTGTAAATGATGGCACCACGGGTCAGCGCTCTACTGGAAGGAATACATTATAATAGGTATTTGGGGGGTGATTTAGCCGTGCTGGCCAGCTTGGGAGCATGAAAATGAGAAAGCTTTTAGACACATTAGCATACAATGGGTTCATTTTGGCTGTGGAGAAGGCGCGCACATGGGGGCGAGACTGGCAAGGCAAACAGGGGCATAATGGCTGCGTGGGCACTCCTAGACACTGTTCTGCAACCCATTAGTGTTTTGGCATCACTGTACACATTTAGTTGTGTTTCCCAGTATAGACTACACAGGAATTTTGGAGGAGTTGTTGCTCACTGTAGACCTGCTATGCTGAAGTAATGCAGTCAGGTTTTGGTGTGTACGTTGGAGTTGAGATGCTCAAGAAAGCATCCCATAGCCTGGGACACTTTGCTGAAAGGCTCACCGATAACATTATGTCATGAATTTTAATATATATTGCACCATCAGGGCCTCTTCCTCTCTCGCTGTCAACCTCACCCCCCTCTCTGTCCCTCTCTCTTCGCTCATCCCTCATCCTCGCCTTCCCCAGCTCCCTCCATCTGGTGCTAAACTGACACGGTGCCTCTTCTCCTGTGAGCTCTCCATCCATCACTATCTCTGCACCGTGGAGGCCAGCAGGAGACTGGCTTCCTAATGAAGCAAATGTTTGTTTCCAGAGTCTGCCTCCTACTTCATTTGGATTGGGGTGAATGGATGGATGGTGGGTGGGTGGCAGCGGCAGATGAGGAAAGGGCTGGACAGAGAGAGGAAATGAGTGAGGAAAAATGAATGGGCTTAGTCGCTGTGGGGAAGTGTGTTTTGGAATGAGTCATATACAGCAGGACATATGTGTGCATAACCAGCAGAGTTGTGGGGTAATGTGAGCAGTATGGTTGCACCTCCAAAAATATGGATATGTAACTCTCTATCTCTCTGTCATTCTCTCTCCCACCCCCCCTCTCCAGTCGTGAACTGTACAGAGCCGGGCCATGTCGAGAACAGCATCAGGCAGGTACTGCCCAGCGGGCCGCATCGCTACAGCTTCCAGACCACCGTGTCGTACCGCTGTAACCCAGGCTACTACCTGCTGGGCACCAGCTCCATCTCCTGTCAGGGGGACGGTACCTGGGACCGCTCCCTGCCCAAGTGCCTGCGTGAGTACCACAGCGCTTGGCTGTCAGTGGCGCTGCATGATTTTCAGTGTTAATTATGCAGTGAAAAAGCAATGGTGAATGAACGTCTAGACAGGTATAGGGATTTGAATGCAGTGTTGTTGAGAATTAAACCATTACTCGTTACAGGTTTCAAAAGTAATATTATCGCATAATTCCCTGGGAGCAGTCATTTGTTACACGACTGGGGGTGTTACTTTTCCGTTACAGCCCCAAAATTGCCGATTGCATCCTTTCTTGCCTTCGTAAATTGGCATAACACAATTACCTCGGCGGTGTGATGACAATTACCGCTCCTGTGTGAATGATCAGGGGAACCAAATAGCGTTGATATCCAATGTTCTTGTCATTCTGTTGCTTGATAAAATCAAAGGAGTGGGGTTTGCTTCCATTCGAAGAGAGCAGATTGTTTTTTATATTTCTAATCTGAACTAGCTCAGTGTGAGAAGACGACAACTAATTCTGAGGAAAACAAATCAGGGGAAAGTGCTGGATGCAGTTTTTGGATAATTCAACTTCAGTCTGATATTTGGGGGGCTGACAATAGAAGAGAAGATTTATTTTTTGGACTAGTAACTGTAATATTACTACTGAAATTGAACTAGCAATTTGTTACACCACTCGTTATTGGGAAAAGTAATTATATTACTCTAATGCATTGCTGAATAATGCATTACCACCCAACACTAAAATGACAGGCATTATACTGTATTGTTTTTCTGAATTCATGAGGCAGGAAACTGTTGCTTATGTTGGTACATTGATCCCTTCCTCCTCATTGGCCTTGCTCATTGGTCTCTTTCTCTCCCTCCTCCGCTCTGATTGGACAGTGGTGCTGTGCGACCGCCCCAGCATGCCGCCGTACGCCCAGATCTCGGGCGACCGCCGGACGGTGGGCTCGGTCATCCGCTTCAGCTGCATTGGCCAGCGCACCGTCGTCGGCAACACAACGCGCATGTGCCAGCTGGACGGCCAGTGGAGCGGCTCGCTACCACACTGCTCCGGTATGGAAAACTGTTCCCGCATTGACCGGCCGACCGCCTGTTCGGAACGACGCCTTCTATGAAACTCCAAATAACCCTGCTTTATGAAGGACAGTGCTAACTTTATGTTCAAGATCACCTTAAATGAATAGATTGGAACGGGGGGCATCAGATCATTAAAATTTGGAGCTGTGTGCTGGTAGCCCATTTTCTCAACCTCTTCCCACCCTCCTGCCTCTAATACTCGATTAATTCTGATGTAAAATAATCCCCCGGTCACACGGATGCCTCCGTAATGCCAGGCCAACAAATAAAGAGCTTTGGGGGTGGCTGTTAGTAGGCGGTGAGCTCAGTAGGTGGACCAAAGACGGAGCTGTGTGTCTGCACTAGAGGCCTCAAGGGCGAAGACAGTGTCCTCCATAAAGCTGCTTTAATCTGCTCATATTAGACTGAGGAACAGGGACGCCCACGCCTCAGCCCGGGTTATAAAGCACTATAAAGACGTTGGCCCCCGTCCTCCTCCTCCCCCTGCTGCGTTGCGCTTCAGGGCTCCTCGTACGCTCACACACACTCAAGGCCATGGGGGCGTCCACACAGGCAAATGCCTGTGCACAAATACATTCACATCCACAAAAATGTGACAGAAACATACACAAACATCGACAGTGACAGAAACACACAAACTCATGCAGACACACACAGGCCAACTGATAATAAAAAAGCATGCTGACAGTTTAATGTCACAATTCATGACATTCATATATCCTGGAGATTGCTGGCGTTCTCTCAACGGACAATAAACGCAACCTTTTCATACAGATTTCCCTCTCTTTCTGAGCTATGCACTGTTAAAGCGATGTTGACCAGAGCCCTGTAAAACCAGGAGCAGAGAGCAATACACAGTAGCACTAAATGTTTTGTGATTGTTTTAAATGGGCTACGTGGAATTATGGAGCAAAGCACAAAATATATGTGTGACTCAGTGAGATGAAAAATCACATCGCCTTGCACATTTTCTGCATGCTGAACACATAAATATAATGAAACATAATGTATTTGGAAAACCAATCACTCCTTAAGGAGGGAGGGCAATATGATTTTCCTATCCTTCCTTCGTTTATTAATGTGTTCCAATATGAAAATGTCACTCATGTGAGCAGTATGGTTCTAATGTGTGTTACTCTCCACATGAGCAATAGTCTCATATCCTAAAACATGTTTGCTCGCTACGTTTGACGCATTTATTTTACCATTTGTGTTTGTGTGTGTGTGTGTGTGTGTGTTTCCAGGCGAGTCAGCGGGGCTGTGCGGTGATCCGGGCGTTCCGGTGCACGGTATCCGTCTGGGGGAAGAGTTCACAGTGGGCAGCGTGGTCCGGTTCAGCTGCGAGCCCGGCTACATGCTGAGGGGTTCGCCAGAGAGAACCTGCCTGACTAACAGCACCTGGCTGGGCACCCAGCCCGAGTGTCACGGTAAGGGAAGCATTTATATACATACACACACACACACACACACACACACACACACACACCTTCACTCATGCATGCAAAAGCCTACATCTTTGTTTTTCTCTGGCAAATGTCTACTCTAAGAAAATAACACACACACATACACACACAAGCAAAATAACCAACCGCTTTGCTCTTTTTTCTTCCCTGGCAAAATTATGTATGTAAAGAAACTGCATACACATATGCACACACACCCAAACATGATGGCCTACCACTTCTTTCTTATCTAGCTAAATTTTGCATATGAAGAAATTGCACACACATGCACATTTGCACACACAATGGCCTACTGATATGTTCTATGGCAAAATTTCTACAGGGAGAAATAAGATCAGTTGCTCTGTCAATTGACTACTTCTCCCTGACTTTCTACTTTTCTTCTCTGCTAATCGGCTACTCGTCCTTGATTCTCTCATTATTCCACTCATACACAGCTGCACAGTCCAGCTGACAGAGGGAAGGAGGGAGGGGGAGGAGAGGGAGGTGGCGCACAGGAGGAACAAAAACGTGGAGAGGTGGAGAGAGAAAGAAAGAGGGGAAAAATGCTGATCAGAGCCTTGTTTGTGATTTGGCCATGAAAAGAGGCCTTTATCCTCCTCTCTTCTTCCCCTTTCTTTCCCTCCTTGTTCTGTCTCTCCTAAACAATGAAATATACATGGGGCTGTAAGTGGTCTGGCGGGTGGTACCACAAGACCACAGAGAGGCTTTTTAACTGGGCCTACTGTACTTCAAAGTGTGTGAGAGAGAAAAAGAGACAGAGTGAGAGATTGTGTGCACATGTAGAATTGCAGACTTTCCTTCATCTGAGCTTCATCTGGACATGGCAGAGATGAAAGTCTGTGTGCATGTCCGTGGGGGTGTGTGTGTGTGTGTGTGTGTGTGTTTGTAAAGGAGTAAAAAGGAGAGATTGAGCAAGAGATAGTGGGCAGCATAATAGAGAATGTTTTCTCCATTGATTAAACACCGCAAGGCTTTTGTTCTTTGCCCTTCTGCACCATCGGCGGCTATTCTGCTGCCAACACCTGAAAAAGCAGATTCCCAGAGTGTGTATGTGCGAACAGAAAAACAATCGATTGCGGTCTCGTGGTCCTGCGCTATCCATTATTATTGCAGAGACAGGACAAAGACTTTACAAACAATGCGAGCACTATGAAGTACAATCCTTCTATTGCTACTTTAGAGAACAGCTCATACATGCAGTCAGGGAAGAGGGAGTCAAGAGAGAGGATTAGAAAAAAGTAAAGCAGACAGAGGACATTTGTTCAGGTTGAGCTCAGCCAGAGGTTAAGAGGTGAAGGTCTGGTGCAACTGAATGGGAGGTTGATTTGAATTATTTGACTTCAATACCCAGAAATATGGTAATACAATAAATTGCACACAACACGCTCATGTTTACCAACCCCGATGGTTTGTGATCACTTTATACCAGCGGATACCAAAGGGACGAGAGAGGCAAAAGATCTAACACTGGTGAGTCCAGCTTTCTCTGGACGGAGCGCTGCTCACTGCTGTTCTGGAGACAGTTTGTATTTTTCTCTTTCAAGTTTTGATACATCACTTCCTGTGGGTGGACAAGATCTCCCGCCAGTGGCCATTTAACTGTCACTCAGGCCGAGTATAATACTTGATTGCAGTTTGACACCATCATAGCAGCAATTAGCAGCAGTTACTCAGCAGCAAGTTGAGCCATCCTCAGTCGCATTGTATCTCCCATCTCTCATCCTCTATTTCCCTGCTCTTCTCTTCGTCTCCATGGCCATGCGGCCTTTTGTGGCTTCCCTTATCCTTGCATATGCTGTATTACTTCCAGAACCTTCTTCACCCATCCCCCGCTCTTTTTTACTTCACCTTTGCTCTTCACTCCATCCTTAACCCCTCCCCCCCTCACCACCACCACCTCCTTCCCTTTCTTCACTCTCTCTCTCTCATTCCCTCTCTTGGTGTGCGGTGTGCCCACTGGCTGAGGTTGCCCACCTGTTCTCGGTTGGCACAGACTTCAAGGGCCAGGCCACATCTGGTCATTACAGAGGGGGGGCGATGCCCGAGGGGCGGTGAGGGCCCGGGGCAAGCTGGAGACTGTAATGAACAGAGCCATCACCGTCCACCGGACAGACACCAGGGGATTAGCTGAGCAAAGGATATGTCCATCAAAGCAGAGAGTTACTTATGAAGTTGGGAGCTGGGGAAGATGGTGTGGGGGGTGGCTGGGTGCAGGGGACAGAGAGAGGAAGTAGAGGGGGACATGATGGAGGAATTGTTTGAGAGGTAGACGCTTTGTAATGGAGTATTAGACAAGTGATGGGGTGATAAACAGGAATGTAGTCGAGCGTAAATCCACCTCATCTTAAATAATAATCTTAATAAATCTTAATGAAATGCATTGACACTATGCATCATAGTAAGAGGTATGAAGTAGTCTTTTAAGAAAACTAAAGCAGAAATTAATGTGTCAAATGAGTCATTTAGGTAGGTAGGTAGGTAGGTGGGTAGGTTACATAGATAGATGGACATACATACAGACAGATAAGTGGATGGAAAAAAAGGAGTAAGAGGAACAGAGTTAGGGTGAGGAGAGTTTCTCATCTATAATTCAGACTTCCATCTCTGATCTGTCCAGAAATGCCCAGATGAAGGAAAGCCTGCAGTTGCACTGAGTCACATCACCCCTCTACACGCACACACACACACGTGCGCACACACACACACACACACACACACACTTACTCTTTCACCTCTGACCACTTAGAATTTTAGCATTTAATCTCTAAGTGAATATTCCCTAATTCCTTCCTGTTTCCCTCTCTCTCTCTCTCTCTGTCTCTCTCTCTCTGTCTCTCTATCTCTCTCAGTGATTTCCTGTGGAAATCCTGGAACTCCACGAAATGCCCAGATCCTGATCCATGACGGACTGACGTTTTCCCGGTCCATCACATACTCTTGCCGGGAGGGCTACTACTCTACTGGCCTGCTCACCCGACACTGTACCGTTAACGGGACCTGGACCGGCAACATGCCTGAGTGCTCAGGTAATTACTCTCACAGAGGACCTGAGTGTATCTGGATTACTCATCTATTCATCCATGTATATGTGAAACATCATGTAAAACACGTTCCAGCTGAAGAGACTTTTCCCTTTCCTTAGCTGATACATATTTCTGAGTTGTCTGCGCTGGCCTCCCCGCTCTGTGTATTACAGCAGCGCTGTTGCTGTAATCGATAATGGCTTGCAGTTCTGCGAATCCTTTCGACCCCAACAGAGCGCATATATTGTGAGATATCCAGTAACCTTTTCCAATGCTCTGCAGTAGTACTTCTCCAGGCTTAGTATGGGAGTCAGAGGTAATACTCGGATGCGGGCTTGACTTCTCTATGATCCTTGTTGGGATCAACGCTGCAAAAAATTTCAGTCTTAACATTTAATCTCATATTCAGTTTTAAAATCTTATTTTTCCACAAAACAACCTGCCAATGGGATGATAAGATTTCCCTTTTTTCCATCGCCACACAACCAACAATTTCGAGAATTTTCTATCTATCTATCTTTCTATTTCTATTTATCTTAAACAGTGTGACTTTATTCAAGATGATGTCATTTGAATAAAGAAAATTCTTGAAATAAGTTTGGCAGATATTTTCACTTGTTTTTTTTTGAAAAAAATCTGCTTTTTCAAAACTCAGTGCAACATCTACTTTCTTAGAACAGAAATAACTTTTTTTTTTTTGAAGTAAAAGGTTGTTAATGAGGTCCCATTCCCTGCTATTACATGTGGTGAATGACCCATGTGGATCACAGCATGTTCCCCAGCTTAGTAGGAGGAAAGTGAGTTGTGTTGCGGTCCACTCAAAGGGCATAGGCCTGACTGACAGCCCTTTATCATCATGTCTTACAATAGACACACGGCTGCTGTGGAGAACCAAGAGACCCTGCAGCAAATAGAGGTCACATGGAGCAATTCTGGCTCAAAGAGACCCAGTTTCCTCAGACTAAGCAGCAACTAAGCAGCAGCATTATGGCTTTCAGAACTGGGTAATCTATAGGAGTGGAAGGGTACATGACAAGCCCTCAGGTACAGCCCCTTCAGTTTATTGATGGCTAGTGATTTGAAAAAAGTGCAGGCTAAAAGCTTAATTACTTGCCAGATGTGTCATGTTTGCTAACTGGTGACTGGTGAAATTAGTGACTGGTCAAATTGTCATGTATAATGAACACTGACTGATGTGCTACTGAAAATAATGATTCTGTGACCTCACGTCTGTATGAGGTTTAGTCAGATGAATGGAGCTTGGGATCTCCTGAATATGTCAGAGGATTTATTCTTTTTTAGAGCTGGAAAAGATAACGTTAGCTAAACTGATATGAAGCTCAATGGAAACTGACATCTACAGTTAACTGTTTTCTGTGTAAATTAATCAGGAATTTTCAACTCTCCCCAAACTTCTGAGTTAACATATATACTCCATTGGATCTATATAATTTTAAATTAGATCAGATTAGATTAGATTAGATTAGATTGTAAAATTGGAAAGTAATATATATACTGTATATTATATCTATACAGATAAAAAAACAGTGATAATACAAAAAACAGTGAAAATACAGAAAATACAGTGACAATGGTCAACAGAAGGTTTCTCCCCCAGCATCCTTGAACAGTACCCAAATGTATCCTACCAAATATATGAGAAGGCTAATTGGTCCCCAGGAACTGCATTTTATTTTGCACTTAACACATACCAAACCATGACCCTACAACTCTGGTACCTACCAAACTGAATTTTGTGACCTGTTTCACCAGTGGTAATCTAAGAAAATCACTATGCAAGAGGAGGCATTATGTGTCCTAGAGGCACAGTATATCCATCCAGTAGGTATCGTTAGAGGGTAGACAGTCCTAGATAGACATTTTGGCTCCAGGCGGCACAGTTTCCCCATCCCAGTGGGAAATATAAGTGCTCGCTCAGTCAAGGGGAGACACTACACCTCCAGGAGGCCCAGTTTCCTCACTCTACCGGGAATTTTGCTGGAAAGTTAGTCCGAGGCATTTAATAATGCCTTTTCTTCCTAGGCGTCTTGGTGCTAGCTGTCCTGCTGTGTCCTGGATTCTCCCTCTTAGACATTTAAGTCAGAGAATTGAGCTTTGTTGTTGCTGAGTCACACAGTGGAATTCTTGCTCTTGTTACTCACTCTCTCAGTTTTTCCCCCAAGAGGTAAAAGTATGTCCGCATTGTCAGAAAGAAAATAAGCAATAAGAACTGCGATTCATGTTGGGCTTTAGGGAGCTGCTGTTGCGGGATACCCTCCTCACAATTTAGGCTCTCTGCATCCCAAAAGCTCTAAGCTGCAGAGAATCAAAGTACAAGGACAGCGCTATCAGCCACAGCACATTTAGTCATACTGTGGGCGATTGTGAAGAGTCTGTCAGTTAATATCCCCAGTCAATAAGATCTGATTTTCTTTATGCATATACAGTGTAAATGTGTCATCCAACAGTGGTAGTCCATGACTGAAGTGCTTATTGCCTGTTTAGATGCGGGGAACCATGTGGCTTTCTAGATTGTTAGGTTTTGTTTGTGAGGTGAACTGCTTTGGGGAAGTGGGCACGGTGTGTAGAACAGTTCATTAACTCTGAAGCCCCATCCAGTGTGCCATTTTAAATAGTTTGTTTACTTGCTTGTATTTCATCCTAAGTGTGTGATATTGATTTCCCGCTTTACCAAATACAATCAAACGCTAAGCAAATTAAATCATCAAATAATATGGCTTAGACATGATGAGGTAGCAAATTGTATCAACAGTGATGCAATTAATTGGGCTGTTTAAATGCATGATTTCTCTCATCCCTGTCCTTTTGATTTATTTATTTCTGTTCCTCTGTCTCACACAAAAAACATACTTTCTTCTCTCCCACTATGTCCGCCTTCGTCTCCCAATCCCCTTATTGTTCAACTCCCACCTTTCCGTGTTTTTCTCACTGTTTTGCTCTCTTTCCGCAGTAATCAACTGTGGTGACCCAGGGGTGCCAGCCAACGGCGTGAGGGTGGCGAATGATTTCACCTACAACCGCACAGTCAGTTTCCAGTGTTCTCCCGGCTTCACCATGGACGCCGACCGAGCCTCCACACTCGTCTGCACCAAGGACCGCACCTGGAACAGCACCAAACCGCAGTGTAAAGGTATACTGGCACAGTGAAAGAACATATGGCAATGAGATGAATATAGACAGATTGCTTAGACTGCAGGAAGGGAGTAATGGAGGAAGGAAGGATGAAGAATGGATGGAATTATATCTGTTGCAAAATTATTCACTTGGCCTCTTACATGCCTGACACAATTTCTGAACTATCATTTTGCTTTACTTCATTATTTTGAAGCTTTGATTCCATGAAATTTCATGCATTTTAAAGTACTTCTTCAGATTTGCCCAAACATTGTTCAGATTGATTTTAACAGTGACCAGGTCTGCCTTTACAAGTCTTGGACTTGTTAATGAAAAAAGTAAGATATTACTACTATTACATGTTTAAAAATTAATTACTTATTACTCCCTGGGAGAAGTAATTTGTATATTGGAAGTTTCACCCTCTCATTCCTTCAAAATCATGATCACTCAGCTTGTATGTTAATGATCAGTGTCATAAAATAGCACTGATGTCAGGATGGGATATAGTTTTTGAATAATTCAACTTCAATATGTGATATTTAGAGAGGGGTGATGAATGGCAACTGTAATATCATCTCTGAAATTGAAATTGCAATATGTTACACTACTAGTTTCATTACTATACATGGCAAACCATATAGTGAGTCAAAGAGCAAGACAAGATCTAACTTAACTTTCCCATGCCTCTCCGTCTCCTCACAGCGATCGTGTGCGCCCCACCACCCGCCATCCCTAATGGACAGGTGGTGGGTACAGACTTCACCTGGGGCTCCAGCATCAGCTACTCCTGCAACCAAGGTTACCAGCTCTCCCTGCCCACCGTGTTAACCTGCCAGGGCATGGGCAACTGGAGCGGAGAGAAGCCGCAGTGCTTCCGTAAGTGGCACCATGCTGGAACGCGCAATTACATTACATCTCATTGATTTCTCCCCGATGTGTTGTTTCACCCAAGTATGCATGACTCTTGTGTGACATTCAGAGCCGCTCCTCACCCTGTGTATCCCGCCCGCTGCGAAATATCAAATCAAAATCCAATCTAAATCCAACGCGGTTTGTGGCTCTCAATTTATCTCTTGCGTCTCCCTGTTTCTCTCTTTCCTCCATTCTTCTCTTCCTTTTCTTTGCAGCTGTGTTCTGCGGTGACCCGGGGATCCCGGCCCAAGGGAGGAGGGAGGACCGAGGCTTCACCTACCTCTCCTCCGTCTCCTTCTCCTGCTACCCACCCCTAGTCCTGGTCGGCTCTACCAGGAGATACTGCCAATACGACGGCACCTGGAGCGGCACGCAGCCCTCCTGCATAGGTGAGCTACCATATGGGACTAGGATGCTCTTCAGATATTTTGCCCTGGTGGGCTTGGCCTGTGGCCTCGTTCCTACAACCAAGCACACGACCTTGAGTATGGTATTGCTTTTTATACATATTTGATACTATTTTGACAATAGTATCAAACATTAAGCAAATATACAAGCTTTACATTTTCATTTGATAATTACATGTTGGCCCTTTGCCACCAAAAATGTTGTTTCCCGTTGCTAAGCAGTAAACATCCTTGCCTGTCCATTCATTATAAGCACTCATGGAAGTCCTCGCCTCCAGTCACAATGCATATACAACAGTACAATACACAGTTAATTTAAACATGAATGCATTCACTGAAAATCACCACTCATACCACTACTGCTTTACCAACCACTTTGTTTGGCTTGTGTTCAAAAACCATATTGCTATTAACTTGTGAAATTGAATTATTACGATTAAAAATAAAAGACTTGTACATTTATGTTCTCTGTACTGCTCTTTTCTAAACGCAATAAGCCTCTTGATGCAATGCTTTACAGAGACTCCGCTTCACAATGTGCAACAACGCCTCTTAGCTGCTCTAAAATCACTATAAAGACTGGCTTCATGTGGCTTCTTGCTCAAGTATTATATTTGATGATGACTTTGCACTGAGACTGAGTGAACCCCCTTTCAAATGATGTAATTTGTGGAGTTCTTGAACTTTTTCTGCCTCAGACCCAAATGAGAAATTCAGTGTCGCCCTGAGACTCAAGCTCATGAAAGTATATTAATTTTCTTGTCATTTGGGGACCCACCAGTGATAAGCCTGTGACCCATTTTGGGCCTGGCCCATAGCCTGAGGAACTGGGATGTAATGCAGCTGGTGAATATGTACTGTATGCACTGTGAATGTGCATTTATAATGTGGTGATTACAATTTTGATGCTACTTTGATTGTCCTAACATGTTGTAGGCTGTAGTGTGTGAAAAAATGACCTACTGACTTACTCTGAAGTGCAGCAGCCTACATACTTTACAGTTAGCTTTTAATGGATCAACACAATGCATTTGTCTCACTGGGTGATAATGTAATGAAATACAGCCTTGGCTGCAGACTTTTGGTAATTGATTAACAGGGTGTGTGTACTGATAAGGCCCAAGAGCTTGTCATTGTGTTGTAAGCTGCACTGAGCAGGGATACAGAGCTGTTTCAGATCACACACTGGCTTACTAATGAGTGACTTTGTAGGATTTATGTCTGTGTGTGTGTTTGTGTGTATGTGTGAGTGTGTATGTGTACAGGGTTGTCTGCATGTATTCATTTATGGCCTTCACTCCTTCAGTCAGTATTTCACCTGCACATACCTGTGAAAGATATAGTATTCCATACAGTGAGTCTAAGGTGACATGGTGTATGTTTCTCCTGGGTGACATGCATATCAAATGGGACTTGCTTTTAAAAGTTTCACATGAGAAGAATAGTTATCATAGAATTATTGTGTGTGTGTGTATGCTTCAGATCCTAGTCACACTACCTGTGGAGACCCCGGCACCCCTCTCTTTGGAAATCAGAACAACAGTCAAGGCTACCAGGTAAGAATACATTGGTCACAGACTATATAGTAGATACATTTTTGTATTGAAAATAAATCTGTTCATAGCCTTTCAGTGCACCAATTTCTTACGTGGTAGAACTGAAAAAAAGAAAACGTAAAATCCCTGTGCATCGTCCTTCACCTGTGCTAATTTGTTAGGCTATTCTTCTCACTTCTCACCAACTTCATGGGAAGATTAGCCTTAGGTTAGGTTGTGTATGCAATTGTTATCTTATTCTTCTGTCCTCACAAGGACAAACAGGGATGAAGAAAATCCTCCAACATGAGGATCCAAGGATACATTTTATGATTGGCGTGAGGGTTTAGGGATTCATCACCTGTGTTGGGTGGTAATGCTTTAATCAGTATTGCGTTACAGTAATTGTATTACTTTTCCCAGTAATAAGTAGAGTAACAAATTACTATTTCAATTTCAGTGATACTAATTGAAAAAATATGTTGTTACTTTTATTGTCACCCTCTCTAAATATCAGATTGAAGTTGAATTATCCAAAAACAACATCCCATCCCCATCCTACCAATTTGTTTTCATCAGAATTACAGTAGTTGGTGTCCTCTCCGTTGATGTGCACATACACTGAGCTAGCCTAGATAAGAAATGACAGCAAAGTTTATCTTCAATGGGTGGCGGTATTCCCATTATCGAGCAAAAAGAAGACAAGAACATTGGACATCAATGCCACTTCATTCCCCTGACCTTTCACACAGAAGCACACAGTCGCAGCAATTGAGTTATCCTGATTTCTTAAGGTAAAAGAGGGTGCAGTCACCAGTGTTGGAGGTGCAACTAAATAGCAATATAACATGTAGTGCAACAAATTACTGCACCCAGAGAGTAATAAGTAATATAATGACTATTTTTTTGACAAACTCATGATCACACTTCTACAGTTTTGCATGCAAGGGTGTCCACAAGTCTGTTTGCTGGCATTCATGTGTGCATGTTTGCCTATCCACATCCCCAAGTCAAAGACAAACATCTATGTGTGTCCTCTTCCAGATCAGCAGCACCGTGTTCTTCAGCTGTAGAAAGGGCTATCTGCTTCAGGGCTCCATTTCCCGCACCTGTCTGCCCAACCTCACCTGGAGCGGTTTCCAACCTGAGTGCATTGGTAAGTACACAGTCCCTACATATTGTGTATGTACTGTATATAACCATGTTTGAAACCTTGAGCAAAGTTTTGTGCTAATATCAAAACTGACGCCTACATGCTGTTCTCCTGCACACACTCTCCCTTGAACTCCCATCTCCACCTTGGCTCTTTCTTCAACATCTTTCTTTCTCCTCTGTTCCTTTTTTTTCCCCTCACTCTCTCGCTTTCTTTATACATCCATCTACCCAGCCCACCACTGCAGCCAGCCGGAGCTGCCAGCCCAGTCTGATGTGAGTGCGATCGAGCTGCCGTCCCTGGGCTACACCCTGATCTATACGTGCCAGCCTGGCTTCTACCTGGCCGGGGGATCAGAGCACAGGACCTGCAGGTCCGACGGAAGCTGGACCGGGAAGCCGCCTCTCTGTGCAGGTACAGACATAGTTGGATTCATAGAGAGAATGTAGAGGAAGAAAGCCAAAATACCGACACACACACACAGACACACACATTCACCAAACCTCATAAGACTATGCAAGTGAGTACAGATGCCCACCCACGTTTCCAGGCAGGCATATGCATATTCTAAACACTTCCTCATATTATTATATGCAATTTGCATTAGCGCTGTTTATTCGAACCACTGGGTTTTTGTATCGTTGCTGCGAGAGTCAGTGGTGGCTAATGTTGGGAAATGTGGGATTCGGCTAATGTTGATGAATGGCTCTGTTAACACTTGCTTATTCTCAGACACACGCCAGGGTAGGACGGCCCATCCATCACACAATTACACCACATGGACACACACGCACAGACACACGTACACACACGCAAACACACAATGAAACATTAACAAGGGTGCAAAAACCTGATTAGGCCAATGCATCCCATTGATTAGGTTAGCAGAAGCACCTCTTATAAATGGTGAGGCAGTGTTAACAAGGTCTAGCAGACAAATAGACTGCCATTAAGACACCCCCAGGCATTGGCCTAAATACATATAGGAAAAATAGAGTCATCGACACACAATTATCTAGGGTAGATGAATGCTAATGGCTTAAAGAGAAGGCTGCACTAGGGGGGATATCTGTGTGATGGATTCCAAGCTGAGCTGTTGCTGAAATATAGAGGGTGACAGGTATTTTTAAGGCCCTGCCATTAAGAGTGAAGGCAGGAAAGGAAGCTGGCCTCAGCACAGATATACAGGATATTAACAGCACCTGTGGGCGCAGTGACGGAAGGGCAGCTCAAAGGACTGGCAGCTAATAAAGCACAGGGCTCGGGCATTGTGTGTGTGTTTGTGTGCGTTTGTTCATGTGTGCACGCGTCTGTGTACTGTATGCCAGCCGATGCACCTACTCATAAATTACCATCAATATGCTTTTCCTCCTGTGGTCATGTGTGAAAAGCCCTCATCTCTCTGTTTGTTTGCGTGGGCGTATGTTTACTACTGTGGCATATTTGCGTGGTCTCGTATGGGCAGTAAGGCATTATTAGAGTGCCTCCCTTAGAGCCGGGAAACTCTGTCTCTGATTTAGCCTTAGCCCTGCAGGGATGCCCAGGCTGCTGTTTGTCAACATGAGTCAGGCCCTGTCGCAGGCAAACCCCGCTCCGGGCTTATTTGTATAAGAGGGAGACAGGAAGTGCTGATGATGACTTCCTCCTCCCGCAGCTCCCTTGATGTTGTTGGGTTCAAAGGAAGAAAATGTTTCTTTTTTTTTTACTCCTGAGGCATATAATTACTATGCCTTTATTCCAGGGTGAGCCTGTAAACCATATTTTCACTGAATTATTTTCTGTTTTGTTATGCTCTCCAGCTGATAACCGCCCGAGTGGCAAGAGCCCAGTGGGGACAGTGCAGGAGCCGCCCCCCAAACTGCCAGGTAACACAGGTCCTTCTTAAGATTCTCAACTGTTTGTTTTCTCATGTGTCAGTAGTTCTCAGTGTCCTTTAGTGGTTCCAGGTGTTCCCCAGCAAAATGAGGAATAGTTTAATTTCACTATAATTTAATTCACTAGAAAGTATCTCAATTAGAAGAATGACTATCACTGTTATTTCCCCCACATACAGTGTAGGCAGTTACAATTCAATGCTTAATCAACAACGAAAGCCTACCAAAATCTATCAAGTAGGGGTCCGTGGCCTAAAAAGTGTCTATTTTCTGGTTGTTGATATGAAAATGTTTGACAACCACTGTCCTGTTGTCCCTGACAAAAAACATGCATGTCTTTAGTTCATTGTCTTGAATCCTTTTCCCTCTCTCAGTCCCAGGCGGTGTGTTTGCTAAGAACTCTCTGTGGCGGGGGTCCTATGAGTACCTTGGGAAGAAGCAGCCAGCCATGCTCAGCATCAACGCCTTTGAGCCCTTCAGCAACCGGGTCAACGGGACGCTCATCGACCACAGCGGGGTGGAGCTCAAACTGGCTGGTCGGTACACCAAGACCACTGCAGTCACAGTCAAGGCCCTCAAAACACACTCATGCATTCACATTTGATGAGGAAAATTCACAGTATCAAACGCCATCACAGTGTGGTATAAACTATTGTGTAGAAGTACAAAGTGGATGGGCGCCATTAAAGCATAATTAGAGAGAGTGTGGCGCCCATCCATTTATGTACTTATGTGAATTTGCCTCATCAAATGTGAATGCATGAGTGTGTTTTGTACTTTTAGACTATTTTTGTGGATGCAGCTCTGCTCCTGTTGAACCTGCACACTTTAGCTGCAATTTTTTACACAATTTCCACAATCCTATTCTCGTATTCAGAAAGAACTATACATTATTGCAATAATAAAGAAGCATTGGTATAGCATACTATCTTTTAACATATTATTTCAGATTCTAGATGTTATTTTATCTAGTATCTTCTAACACATGAAGAGACACGTACTGGTATGAAGTACAACATGCTGTAAAAATGCATGCCGATGGCTATATCACAGTATCAAAATGACCCTGTGTGCCCTTTGTTTGTGTAGGTACATATAAGAGGGAGGAAGCCCAACTGCTGCTGCAGGTCCACCAGATCAGAGGCCCCGTGGAGATCTTTGTGAACAAGTTCAAGATAGACAACTGGGCTCTCGACGGACACGTAAGTGCAAGTCCAGGGTCACGTTCAACGCAGCACCTCTCTGTTTGACATGATGCAACACACACACTCGCACTCCCACACACTCCCACATTGTGCCGCACATACACGCACATATAAAAACATGCACACCAGATACCACCATGGGAACTGTACTGCCAAGTAAAGTCAGGCATAGTATCCACATGTGAACGAGAGGGAAACTCACAAATATGCACGAGCACACATGCACACTAACCCTGTCACACTGGGGAGATGTAGGGCCCACAGAGAGTTTTCTCTTTAATTAAAATGTCAGTTAAATCATTGCTTGGTAATCAGGACTCGACAGGGTCCCTCCTCTCCCCTCTCCCATATTATCCCCCCACCTCAGGCACCTCTAATGCAGCACACTCCAGATATAATTAAAAAAGCAGGTCACGGTGTGTGTGTGCGTCTGGTTGTGTATTTTTACGTGCATGTTTCACAAGATACACGGCACAGAGGTGTTTACGAGCAAACGTGTCTTGTGCACAGTCGAAAGTTCCTCTTGTGTAATGTGTTTGCGCGTGCGCGCATGGTTGAGCGTGTTTGTTTGTGCCTCTGAGCAGAAAAACGTCGAGTGTCATATTAAATGTCAGCCATAAGAGCGCCTCTCAGCCCCTGTGACATGATATTTCATTTTCGGTGTACGCTGGCTTCTGACACTTTGATGATACGCCCCTTTGTAAAGCCCAGACGTGACACACAAAGTGTATCTGTCCCTTCCATTCCCCTCTCTCTAGGTGTCCTACATCTCTTCATCCAACTCCTTTGTGTACCAGGGATTCGTCCGAGGAAAAGGCTTCGGCCAGTTTGGTCTCCAGAGACTGGGTGAGTGAGCTGTCCAATTGGTTATAAAATCCACCGTGACCAAACTGGGGGTGAACGTATGTCTGTGTGTTTTTTCCTGCCTGGATTTCTATCCCAGATGTCAGAGGAAAAAGATTTGTGTTGCATCCGTAAAGCTTAGCCACATCTGCTTGCACAGCGTGCAATTTTTTCCATGTAGGATTTGCGATTTCTTTGTTACAATTGCGAAACACTCCTGGAAAATATGGCTGAGAATTCAGGAAAAGCAACTTAGACGACAATACACCAACGGACAAAGCTCACACACATGATAGACAGAGAGTGACACGCATGCACTCAACACACTACTGCACAAAAGCTTTTCTTGGGGGGTTTGTGGGTAGTGTGTCGATGCCTGTGGAGGCGTTGCCATATCCAGTAACCCCACATCTCATTGTCTGATACAGTAAATATCATCCTTCCTTTCTCCCTTGTCATCCTTTGGTACTTTGGCATCTTTTTCTGCCATGCTCCTACAGGTGTAGAGCATTTCCTCCACAAAGCCATCCGTATATTTTTCTTGAAGCATGTGACCTAGAAATCCCATCCAAGTGATCCTCCTGGCTGCGAGTTTGTTACAGTTTGCAGTCTGCAGCCAACAAATCCTTACATCCCGACTCCACGGCTCTGGATGGCTGCCGCAGTCTTACAATCATTCCCTGTGTGTGTGTGTGTGTGTGTGTCTTTTTATTTTTTCATTGGTTTGATAGTTCTGCCCCCGCAACTGAAAATACTCCCCACTCATCTGTCTGAACTGAGGAAGCTATTTGGAGAGAGAGCAAGAAAAAGAGAGAGGGCACATGTGGGAGAGAGAATGAAAGATGAAGCCAGAGAGAGATTAAAAGTCAAAAAAGTGAAAGAAAAAACCCCCAATTGTGCTATCAGACAGGATGGAATCACATAAATACATTGGATTTAAAACATCTTGTCTTGCATCGTGTGTCATGTCTTCAATTTCAAGTTGGTCTATGAAACCCACAAAAGTTGGACTTAATCTCATCCCCGAGTAAACGCATGAGATTGCAGAGTAATCTGATATACATTAAATTAAATGTGTACCCGTGTGCTATCCCAGCACTAAACTCTCCACTGGCCATCAGTGGTGGTTAATTAAAAAATGTCATTTTTCTTTTAGCTTTGACAGCCTTAGCATCTCACTGATAAGTCCCTGTGGCTTAGTGTGTGCAGACGGGGGTGTTTTAGGTGGAGGGAGAGGGAAAAGACAGAGTTATGTTTATGTGAGATGTGTCTGTGGCTACGTTCACAGCTGCAGTGGGAACGAAATGTCAGAAGTGTCCGAGTCTGATTCCTGATTCCACCCCCCCCCCCCCCCCCCTCACGTGACACAGATCTGATGTTTTATAATCTGTGTAAACCAGCAAAAAGCTGCGTGGAGTCACATTTTTAAATTCCAATATGGGCCACATGGGTATGTGCTACAAAATTGGATTCCAAGGCATGCGGCTTACATTAGGCTCGTATTTAAATTCTCAAATCAGACTTTGTCAGTGTTAGCATGACAATAAGTGAATCTTGCATTATTCACCTGAGACTTCTGTCCTGGAACTGTATGCTTGCAAGTAGAGCAGATAATGCAAGGGCTTTGCCATTTTTCTCTCTTGCCCGCGCCGTCTACAACTTGCCCAATAATTTAGCGTATTGGAGCCCCTTCAATGTCAGCTGGAAGACTAGCCTGCATAGAAAGCAGGAGAAGCCTAGGTCCAAAAAGAAAAAAAAGAATTGAAAAAAGAGAAAAAAGAGTTGAGCAGCAAATTCGGAACTGAGCATAAAGGTCTGCGGTGTGAACGTAGTGCGAGTGTGTGTGCATAGAAAGTTAGTGCATGTGAAACTCTGCTGTAATGAGGAGGCTGGCTCAGCAGCAGGTGCACAACCCCCCCCCCCATCACTCTGCCCCAGCACACAGATTGAGCAAACAGTTCTTTATTAATACAGAGGACTGGGGCTGGTGCCAGGGCATCCACGTGTGTATGGGTGTTTGGAAGTCTTGGAAATAATCCTACTCAATTTGTGGACATTTTTGGTGGTGGTGTGTGGACATGTGTGTGTGTGTGGATGTGCGCCTGTGCATGTGCTGCGTGCTCGCGCTCATCCGGCAGGGGGTTGATTGGCCCACTAATTGAATTCCTTCTTGTTTGTCGCTCGGCCTTTATTGGAGCTTTCTTGGCATTCTGTGGCGAACAGGTGGGCCGTCACTCTCCCGTTGTTGCCGGTGCAGACACAGACCTCCATAAATTGGAAAGTGAATCTGAAATGACTTAATAGCTGTCGGCCTTTGATGTCAATAATTAAAAGTCATTGTTAGGATAATGGAATTTGATGTTCCCAGGGGGAAAAAAAATTAAAATAAAGCATAAAAATAAATAACATAACATTACTTGTCTGCTCAGTCTATTATGCATAAATGGAGCACTCCTGACTCCCCTCCTCTTCTGCCACATTAATTCCTTTTCTTTCTCTCTTTTTTTATTCTTTTGCTCAATCTGAAACTCAAGCTAAAACTTGTGTCATGAATTCTTGGCGGATGGTAGATAGGATAATTTTCCTCCTTTTGATTGTGCCATTATTTAATTCCCCCCTTTGCCTGCCAATGAAGTCATACAGTACTGAATGAATGTTGAATTAAATCTCTCTTTTTTTTCCCTACAGAGAGTTTAGACCCCGGCAGAGACAACCCAGGCTACAGCAGTTCAGTGGCAGCAGCCATCCTAGTGCCTTTTATAGCCATGATCATTGCAGGCTTCGCACTGTACCTCTACAAACACCGGTAAAGCCCCACCATCGCTATATTACACACTACTGCATCATCTGCAAGCAACATTATGACAGACTTGGATTACTTAGAATCTGGTGTTGCAAGAAATCTCTTTGATTCCATTGAAAGCATTTTTCAGTCTAGGGCATACTGCTTAATTCACCTCTGCAAAATAGTCTTACTTTCAATTTTGCTTGATTTCACTGTAAATAATTAGCTTTTATTGTATATAATACATTAACCTTGTATGGATTTCTTCAAACTGCGTGGCATATATTAACCTTAATATAAAAAAATCACTCATGTGAAGTTTAAGTATTATGTTTAATTATTTATTATGGGTGGACTTGTATTAATTTCAGAAGAAGACCCAAAGTCCCCTTCAATGGCTACGTGGGCCATGAGAACACCAACGGGCGGGCTACGTTCGAGAACCCCATGTATGACCGCAACATCCAACCCACCGACATCATGGCCAATGAGACAGAGTTCACGGTCAGCACAGTGTGTACAGCGGTATAGCGACTGCTTCCTCCGGAGGTGAGAATCAAACACCACCAACCATCAGCATGGACCGTTTCAGCTTCAGGTGTCCTTTGTTTCACACTTCTCTGAAAGTAGTTGAGAAAATTGAGAGGCTCATTTTAGCTGTGCACAATTTGCTAAGAAGTAGCCTTGAAAAGTGTATTACTGTCTTCATCACCTTGCTGTTACCCCTGAGATAGACAGACACACATTCAGCCAAAGCACCAGAACTGCTGAAGCAACAAGACACAGATTCTCAGAATCCAATTTCTAGCTAAACATTTTACACCGTCCCTCAAGGATTTTCTAAAGGGTAGAAAACTCCACCTCTGCCAAAAGTCATTTGTGATTGGATTTCTTTAGCTGCATTTCCTTTGATCTGTCTCTCTCATATTAATGCATCTCATTTGGTCTGTTTACGCTCTATTGGAAAAGTCCAAGATATTGTATTTTGTAGTTTTGAAATGTTAGTGAAGCACTGTTGAAAATGGCTATGCTCCGATAATGCTCATACAGGATTTCTTCTGTTTGTGCTTTGTGTTTTTCCTCTTGTTATCACCACACATTCTTTCTATTTCTGCTCACCTTTCTTTTTTATTTTGGCCATCTTTGCCTTCACCTACTCTTCTTCACATATTTTCTTTCAATTACGTCTCTTTTCCTTGCCCTTCTCCAACAATGTCTTGTCTTTTCTCCTCACCTACACCCTCCACCCCTGACATCCCCGCATTCATCTTCGATTCAGCTAGGGGAAGAGAAGGCCGCCCGATCTTTGCCTGCCTGCCAACAGAGGACATCCATAGTTCCCTGGGCAGAGGGAAAGAGGAAGATTATTTTACCCGCTGAAATACATTCAAGAGACATCTCCTCCAGTGGCAAAGGCTCTTTCCCGCAGGAGAGAAGACAAACAAAAAGAAACCATGTCAAGACAACACGATAACGACAAATGCCAACAATGACGACAACAGCTTTTTTTTGCAACTTTACATGGTTTCTTTATCATTTCCCATATTTTGAGGAATAGCTTCCACCTGAAACTGCAGCTGGCGGGAGCAATACTGCAAGCAACGCTGTGATGACTATTCTCACTGTCCTCCGCCTAAACCCAAAGGGAATTTTACGGTCAACTTTGAGCAAAGAAATTGGCCTGTAGCTAACAGAGATCTCTGTGCACGTGAACTGTATGGCAGACAGCCCTGTGTGGACCTGTGTGAGTCAGAGAGAGACAGTCTGGACCTTTTGGATTCTTTCTTCTCTCTGTTTTCCATTGGCTTGTTTTTTTTTTATACACTGCTTGCTTTCTTTGGATACCAGATGAGTAATTGGGCACCCAGTTTTCCCTTGACCGTCTGCTCTTGAGGCTGTTGAAAAGTTCCATTGGAGGCCACAAGTCTCCGGCTGAGGATGAATTAAAAGTTCAGTGAGTTTTGAAGGCCACTTTGGAGACAAGGATTCTATCATTATTACTTTTTGAGCTTGACTCTGTCCTTTTTTTAAAGCAGGGATGAAATTCTGCTTGCTAAGGCAGCTGTGTCCGGAGCAGGGGTTAAAAGGTAGCTAGGGCTGCTGAAAGAAGCACTTACTGAGGCTGTAGAGAGAATCTGTGTAGCGTGTGTGTGTGTGTGCGTGCGTGCGTGTGTGTTTCCTGCACACATTTGTTGTGGCTGTATCAGCAATCTGCCCCAAAGCATCTCCTGTCTATCTCTTTCTGTTATCACTAAGCCCCCAAAGATTCAACCAGACATAGTTTAGAGTATGCTGACATTTCATCTTCCACTGCAGGAAGCATTTTTAGAAATGCTAAAGATATGGCATAGAAGTATTACGGCCACAAGGATGCTCTGGACACCGATAAATCAAATCCATGTCTACCCAGAACAAGTAGTGACAGCGTAGAAAACCACTGAGAAAAACCCAAACACCGAAGGTAGCGCCAGTCTCTAACACCGTTCCAGGTTCAGCCCTCTTTCTCTTTCGTTGCAGTGATTCATGTGCAATCACTTGACATTTTTGTGTCTGGGAGAGACTCAAGACTCACACTGAAAAAGACAGCGCGGCTAGACAAATCCTAGCCGCCTCTCAAAGTGATGCACTTAAACGGACATGCTGAGGAAGAGACAGGACTCTCGGATTCGCTCCGTTCTGTGCAAATGACACGAGCGTCGGCGACTACCTTCATGCCTCTGTTGCTCTGAGATGTTTGAGGAGAAAAAAGACACGGGCCGGATCAAGGTAGAGAGACTACAACTGTGATATGTTTCCATGGATACACAAAAGCCTTGGGACCACATCTTACTTTCTTTGTGTTTTTTGTTTTTTTTCCATTTCAAACATCGGATCGAAGCTGGCACACCAAGATACAGAGCAGCAAGTGACGCATTCTCTTAGGGAAGACGTCGAGTCAGATATCGAATTCTTAGCCTTTGACTTCCTTTCTTTCTAAGCCTGGGCTCACCTTCACATGGTCCTATGGCTCGGGGATGGTATGTATTTACTCTGAGACCAAGATGCAGTATGTGCTCCCTAATCTCGGCCTTAGGAAAACAAAGATCAAAGTGTGGTCGTGGCCCCAACACGAGATCTTCAAGCGAAGGCTCTTGAATGCAAAGTGCGGATGCAACTAAGGCACAGAGTGGTTCCCGCTGGATTTACATTTACGTCACGCCGCGTCTTCTTCTCCTCCGAGTTAACTTCTGACAGCTCCATCCCTTTGAATAGAGTAGCGTTGCTTTGTTTTGCCTCGGCTCGTCACAAAAATGTTGCAGAAGGCTCCCTCAGAGCCGTGACAGCAGGGGAGTCGCTGGCGTAGCAATTACTCCCATGCGCTTCAGTTGGAAATGATTAAGCAGATGATAGGAAAACGGTGTTTACGCTTCTAATGCTACACTCCCCCAAAATTTTACTCTCTGAATGGATGTGGATAACATTTTGGGAAAGAGTGGCAGCTGGGGAGGTATTATACAGAAAACACTGGGTTCACATTCAGTGACACAGGAGGGAACTGACACCAGAATGGGGCTCTGATACAATGATAATGGCAGGAGTTTCAGCCTGTACTTCAGCTGGTGAATTACACGTCTGCAGTGTGGGTAACAGAATCGTGAGACGTGCAGAGGATTTAAAACATTAATGCGTCGTGACCCTTATAATGTGCGTCCGTGTGTATATGAGGAGTGGCGTGGAAGTTTCCCGTACAAGGAACCTGCAGTTGCTGGTTTTTAATGCCCCCTGCTCCCAGCTATTCCCACTGAATTGCCCCATACATGTGCTGTGTATCCTGTGGATGCTGAATGGGGTGAATGGTGCTTGAGTTTCACCGCAGCAAATTGAGTCATTACATGCAATTTGCTGTCATTTTTGCCTTGCTTCAATGTCAAACCCATATCGAATTATAGTATGAATTCATCTTACCATTATCACCGAGAGGACAGATTCTCAATTAGGCTATGCTTGATCTAATGCATCCGTACTCATTTGATTTATCACATGCATTGTTTGACATCCGTCTCTCTCTTCCTTTTCGGGTATAACGTTGCTAGAAATGAGGAGAAAATGAGACGTAAATGGATATGTTGTGGTACATTAGATTATACATTTGAGACAGAAACGCAGTAAAGCAGCTTTCACAGTCAAAATCAACCTCCATGCCAACATCTGTTTTTCAATGAAGACTTTAAAATCACCTACATAATTTCCCTCAGAAATCCAGGCCTTTGAAACCAATCACTGTATTGTTCCTTCAATCAGTTTCGCTGTGGCTTGGTAATTGCTTTTACAATTTTATTACTTTTAAAGCTCTAGCTTATCTCGACAGCGCGGATAGAATATCGCCCCTTGCCTGCTCCGGCCGTGAATTGATGGAAAAGGCAACGATTGAATTACCCCAGAGATTTCATGGGGAGAGGAGCAGTTGCACTCACATTATCTCGGAGCCATTGGTATTCAACTCGCATAATCGTATGCGCCTGTTGTATTATACATTTCCTATAATTTTATTTTTGAATTACCCCAAATATTTTAGCACAGTGGATAGCGCCATCAAATTCCACTTAGTTTCTCTCTGGCACATTTCTGCTCTCTATCCATTCCTACTATGGCAACATTCAACACATGATTGTCAGTAACTTTATGAAGCCACATTGAGTATTTTACGAACAAATTTGATTAGCCACTACCAAGAAGGCGCTGATTATCTTTTAATAGACTATATTTAAACTTGATACTGGAGCATAAGCCCGCAGAACTGTGATCATTCTTACCAACAAGGGCTCAGTGGTTTAGAATTCAGAAGTAGATTTAAAAGGGCCAGACTCGTACCTGTTCCACAGTTATTACCTCCTCCAGACTCCCAACAAGCACTTTGAGTTGATTGTAGTGCCTTGGTACAACCCCCTGATATTAATATGAGGAACCAGCACAAGTGGCTCTCCATTTTTGTTTTCAGGAATTCGAAAAAACATCATCAGACATCTTGATATTTTATTTATTTATTGATCATTGGGGGATTTTTTTAGGGGCTCCTTGGAGCTCACAAGAGCTTTTTAACATTTAGAATCGATGAATTTCAAACTAATGTTCATTTTTATAGTTTTGAGTCCAGTCTTTGTGCCCCTTTCTGGCTGCAAATCCACACACTCCAAGACACACACACACACACACACACACACACACACAGAGGAAACCTATAGAAGAAAGTGGGAGCTGTTTGCATTGTCATTTTGATCCTACAGGCAAACAGAGAGCTTGTTAGGATCATCTCAAAGTAACCATCCATAATTTTTTTTACCCCCAGCTCTTTTTCTCTCCCTAAACAAGCGATGTGCTCATTAGTTCTGTATTTTGTTGTGCGAGGATTAATGTCTTGGAATTCCTGTGCTTGGCTACGTGTTTGGCTGAGCATCTGTGTTGTGCACGCCTTTGCAAGTTTGCAAAAGGTACCTTTCAACCAAATAAAATGATCCGAATTCACCTGGATCAAATTAGAATTAAATGTAATTAGACAATTAAGTATAAGTTTTAAGTTATTAGTTTCACTAGTTAGACAAGTTTTTAATAGGGAACGAGACATTCTCTAAAATTCATGCTGGTAATTTTGCAGAGATGGGAGTTTCACTTAATAGGCGCTCCATCTATAGAAAGTTTTTTCCTTTTAACCCATCTGGGTTGGTCCAGAAAGTTCTCAAAGAAAGTCAAATACAGTAAAATGAAAATGTAGATCAGTGAATTCTGGACTGAGTCAGCCTGTAAGAGTCGGAAGAGAGAGTCTTTCTGATAGCAGCTGGCTACTTCCCGGCTTCTCTTTGCATATTTTAAGACAGAAACTCTGTTCATTCCAGGTTCATTTTCGTTATCAGCTAGACACAGCTCTGAGTTCCCTCCTGCTCACCATCTCCTCCATAATGAAACAGACCGTGGCTATGGCCTTTGAGTCCCCAAAGAGTTTAGCGAAGTTTCTGACAGTCGGAGACCGGGCCCAAAGCCTTCCCCGTTTTACTCCCGGACCCCTGCAGCTAGAGCTCTTGCCTCTCAGCAGAGGCCGTACGCGATGAATGCCACACCAGCCACTTATTGAAAAATGAAGCCGTCCATCAGTCTCGCCGTACGCCACATTCTCCATCAAGTCTCAGCTGTAATCTCCCATCTTCCATTGTCACTGCATATTGACAGCTATGACAGAGCCACACTTAACCGCTGTGTTTGAGATCTGTTTTCAGGTCCATTCCATGCAATTTGCCATCACTACTCAGCCCATTTCAGTATGTCCAGTGGTCTCAAGCATGAGGGGGGGGCTGCGTTTTGAAAATCTTTGGAGCTCAAGTGAATTTTATTCCATGATCGGGGATAAGAATAGACTGAGTGATTTGCGATCAAACCACTGGAATGGTTGTTGAACAATTATTGAATGTATTTCATTTCATTGAGTGCATCGCAGTTTATCTGTACAACACTGTATGCCCTATCTGTATCCCACAACTGCTCCTCTTGTTTGTTTGCAGTAGAATTTTTTCAGATGTCAATTTTTGCCAATGTGTTATCCTTGGAATGAAAAGAGAATGTCCAGTTTATCTAGAGTATTATATCGCAAAAAAAAAAAAAAAAAAAAAATAGAGAGTGTTTATTACAGATTATATAAGACTTTACATTCCTGTATTTTTGTCATGTAACAAAATCATTATGTTAGGGTCCATGTTTGTTTTTGTTCCTTTTTTTCTTTCTTGACATTATTTCATGCCAGTCCAGTAGATATCTCCAACAAGCCTCTGAAACGAGAGCCAAACTCATAACAACTCAACCCTTAGCGCCTGAGCGAGAGCACCGCGGCCCTTGAAAGCCTCAACAAACACTCTAGAAAAACAAAACTAAAAAAAAACTAAAAAATCAAAAACAATAAAAGGCAAAAGATGCATTGGAACTGTGTTGCTGTACACCAAAAGGGTAACTTGGAACGAAGCAGACAAACGTGGACTTGACTGCAAAAGTGTAGAGAGAGCAAACCGGAAAAAGTAAGTCTCTGAGGAAAGAGAATATGTTAACGAACAAAAAACTTTTTTTGTACAGAGATATATTTTTATGAAAATACATTTGTAATATAAAAAGAGGAGAAAAATGGATTGACATATATGTAAATGTTTTTCTTTTTCATTATTGTAGTACAAATGCTAGTGGGGAGTATACAAAAAATATCTATATATATATAAATATATATATACAAAGATAAAAATAGAAACAAAGCTTTTTTGTAAATGTAAAAAAGATTGTACATAAAAGTTTACATACATACTGTACATATGTAAGACCCACCATGGCTTGTCTGCAATATATAAAATGTATTTTATCCGTCTGTATATGATGCTTTGCATTGTGTCTAAGCTTATTCTACTTTCTTGAACTTGAAACTTATTTTGAAGGTTTTGGAATAAAATATAAAAACTAATTTGCCTCTGGGTATTTATTTTCAGTAATATGAGAGTCGCATGAATGCATGTGTTAATACAGATTAATTGTTTATTGTAATATTGCTTTGACAACACATAAATATTAGTGCGATATTATTATTTTCCTCTCCCAATGTACGTCCAAAAGTTGTGTCCAAAAGTGAAATGTAAGGGAGCGATTAAGATTATGGTGGAATTCACTGTTTATTTGTAAGGATGTTGACTTTTCAATACTAGCAGGCTCTGCTCAATTTAATTTGAACTTTGGGAACAACACCCTTCAATGCCTGCTGCCTCGAAACACTTCTCAAGATGCTTTATTTTTAAATAAATTTAGTATGAATGACAGATTTACAGTCAGGTGAAAAAAACACTTCAATTTTATGAGTTGAATGTGCTTCAGTATCTTTTTTTAAAAGGTCCCATATGATTCCCTTTTCAGTCAATCGCTTACATTTTTGCTTATTCTGTGGTAAATTTGTACATTTACTGGCAAATGTGCACATTTACCTTAACATATGTATATACATTATCCCTGAGACACAGTAGTAGTTTTGAAAAAAATCCATGAAAAGTGAATCATATGGGATGAGTTAAATGAGCTGTGTAGGCATTACCCTGCGCACCTCGTTTCCATCCATGTGTAAAAAGATGTGGACGCTCAGAACATGCTTGCGTACCTTTCGGTCGATATCTTAATCTGGTTAAATTAATCAAAAGACCCTGAGGTGCAGAGCTGTAGCCTTGGGACAGTACACACAATGTGCAATCATTGTGTTACAGATATGCAGCCAGAAGGGTGAGAGAGCTTAGCGCTGCTTTGACTAACGCTTTCCACTCACATTGACTGGGAAATGTATCAGATTTACCTTGGGAAATGTGCACAGTTGTCTAGGGAGAGGTACAAGACCATGTCTAGTTTTGATGCGTTAACTACAGCTACTGCCTTTGAAAAATTGAAGGATTTTTGGAACAGCAATAACTTAAACCACTCAAACAAAATCTGATCTGGACAGACAATCTTGAATCATCACTGAATAGTTTTGATCACGAATGAAAATTTGAATTGCAGTAATCAGGTTCATTTAAAGACAACTAAAAACTTTTATTTTTAAAGGGCCATTAAGTAATTTATGGTTTAATCGTCTATTGGTGATCAAGGAATTACAGCAACATGGCTCCTATCTCAATTTGCATTCTTGTGTGTATCTTGTGTCCTTCATGACGCATGTGACATAATATCTCTATCATAAAGATCCAGTAAGTGTACTTGCCAACTAAGGATGCATCAGATGGTGTATTGCTCGATGAGTGAATGGGGAAATTCATTGTGAGAATGATCTATCATGCCCAAACAGCACTATAATCTATAGCACAGAGCCAGTTGAAACAGATGGGAAAATGAATAGCTGTGCTAGCCCTAACCCATCTCAAACTGTAGAGATGCTTCTCTGAGCTTACTTTCATGAGAAGTTTGTTCTCTCCAAGACAACTTGGGAAGGACACAAGTATCAATTTGGTATTCTTGGATTTGATATTTTCCCATCAACAGGTCTCTGGTGCATCGTACGGTAGCCTGTAATGGACAGAAATATAAAAGCCACATTTTCACAAAAGAGTAGGCTAGCTAATTAGAGCAGAGATCCAACAGAAACGTTTAGTGATGAGGTGATATATCACGATGCAAAACAATAATGCTTTGTCTTTTGCTTTTTGGGCTTCACAATAAAATATGTTGTGATGCCGCTCACTTGTACTACTGTCCTCCATTGTTGAGCAGTTGAAAATGCGATGGGGGGAGGGGTTGTTTCCATAATGAAGTGCTCAGCCAGAAAGTGAGTTTTGAAAGCCAGAAATCGCAGCACCTGGCCAAGTAATCACTGAGTCACTGCTATTGATCGCTATCAAACCCCCACAGACACCAAAAATCTTTCTTAATGCATCTTTAATCTAAAAATCTTAACCATAACAACACAATTGTTAACTTGCTATATTACATTTTTTTATGTATTGTATTTTTTTGCTTCAACGTCACTTAAACAAACAAATACAGCTGCCTGTCAATATAACATGTCACTAGAGCTGCACTCAGTCTTCTCAGTCTTCCTTTTCACTGCAGCAAAGTTCATAAATGGCTGCAGAAAATGCCTTTCAGACCCTTTCACTTGTTGGAGTGCAAATGAATAGCATGTAATCATTTCAATAGTCGAAGATAACTGTGGATTGTTGAGAAAATGCCTAATGTCATCAACCATAACACTTTTCCAGATAATGTGAAACACCATGTGAAGCGGTCGATATTCTCCCCAGCGAATAAATGAGAACCTCAACTGAAAAAAAAAAAGAAGATCAATTATTTTGTGACCTGCTGTTTTGTTACACCTCTGTACTTTCCAAACAAGCAAAAAATTCAAGTTTGAGATTACTGCTGGAACAGTCTACAATGTGGTCCCCCCCCCCCCCCCGCCTCCACCGTATCTGTTCTCCACATCCTCAGAACATCAGCCGGAACACCTTGTGAACAGACAATAGCAGTGTGTTCTTCACCTCTATTAGCAATTTGCTTGAATACAAATAGATGTCTGCAGTGAAAATAGGCTGAATTTGAGATGGTTTTGCTGCCATGGCGATGTGAGAAAAGCTGTATGAAAAACCTGTGCTGGGACTATTATTCACTATGGACCATGCCAATAGAGTCTTACACTCAGCCAGCAGTGTGTATTAATCACTTCCACTGTTGGTTCAACTGTGTGTGTGTGTGTGTGTCTGTGAGTGTGTGAGTGAGAGAGAGAGAGAGAGAGAGAGAGAGCGCGTGGGTGTGTCTCACCCAAGTATTGGCAAGGTTAAAACCTTTTCTTGATTGATTAAATCAACAGCCATACATGGGTCATTAGTCACTCCTGTTCCCTACCTGGTTTCCACGGCGATTAATCAAACCATGTCAAGTGCCCGCGACCAGGGAGAGTGTACCGCCGCAGCAGCCGGTTAGCCCTCCGTCCCCGGGACCGGACTTTGAAAAAAATGGTACAGGGGGCCGCGGTGTTTGTATGTTTGGGTGCACGTCCCGAGTCAAACCGGAGTATTGACCCGGCACCTGCTCTACTTCATCACCGTCTGAAGAGGCAGATCAAAAAGGAAAGCCATCGATTTCATTTTCCAGGCAGATAAATCATACGCGCTGCCATTTTGTGGAGTCCGGCCCCCCCCCCCCCCGTCTCTCAGATTGCTTCCTCATCAGATTAAAATCAGATTTTGCTCGAATGCGCCGTTTAATGGTCTATCCTCATCTAAGGTCATTTGTAAGATCAAGTGGAGTGCCGTAGTGAGGATCCACTCTTGGGTTTCTGGGCTGGGAATTAAAATGTCTTATGAGTCGCTTGTTGCTCCCACTCTATGATAATTCTCTTTATGTGCATCATTACTTCTGTGAATTTTGTTAAGTTCTCTGATCAGTTGGCAGTTACCATTGCTCCCATGAGTCCGCGCAACAGAACGCTTGTTCCGCCTAACTAAAATCTGACTCACTCATATTATACCAGCCGGTATTCATCGCTCCATAATGGCAAACGTCAACTTCAGCTTTACTGCTTTTCTCTTATTGCGCGCCGCCCAAATGTCTCCCTCAGGCCTTTTTAATATCGATGGGAGGAGTTCTGAGGAAGAGACTATCGGAGAGGAAAGCGTCTCAGCGGTCCGGAGAGTTTCCTCGTGAGCGTGGAAATGCGAGGCGACAGTTCGCTCCGTCACGTTTATCACCGCGGAGAGTCCGACACATCGCACTGACAGCCGCGCGCCTCGCCGTCCTGCCGGGGATGACGGCTTCCTCCAATTACACAGGTGTCCGGCAGCCATGTTCCCTTTGTTGCCTCTTTTAATAAGAGCCGCTTATTATGCCACACCGCAAAACATGACTGGAGTGTGCAATTCCTCGCAAAGACGATTTGGGACTAAGCAAGTCCCCGTCTCAATTTATATAAACTGTTTACGTGAAATTCTCTGAGGGCGTCTGTGTGTGGCGCTGGGTAATTTAAAGATTGAGTCATTATGGCTTTAGCGGGCTAATAAGTGACAATTGGAGAAAAAAAATGGACGTGTTATTATATTGTGCTTCAATAAACAAATTAAATATGAATGTCTTGGTTGACAACTGCATTCTTGCTCTTAATACAGATACCGTGGATAATGCCTTTTTTTTTAACAGGGAGAACAACAAATTGGAGAAATGATCTCTGTGTCCCTTCATTTATTTGGAGCCGATGACTGCCAGAGCCCCTTTTGTCCCTTTGTTTAATCACTTCTGCTGTGTTTGTTGAAGGCAAGGTCAAGGAGGAGCATCTCTTTTGGATCAGTCCACTCAATTTCCTCCCATCCCTTGTTTTACTGTGTCAAGCGGGGATATTCGAGCAGACATCAAAGCAAGAGGTTTACCCTCTCAAATCCCCCCTGTGTGCTGGCCTAGGCCTTGGCTAATATCAGGCAAAATCCCCGCTCTGCTCTCCCAGGAGACTGTGGACCAAGGATGAAGGGATTGACTGATGAGAGGAAGTATATATTTGCTCTGTCAGTTGAATTTGTCGGCAGGGGTCCGGCTTACTTACAGTGGGAGCGCCATGGGAAGGCTATACAGTATCACATTCAATGTAATTAAGAGTAAATATCAGTGAGCCCTGTCCCTGCTTGCATTTCTTGGGGCCAAGCCTCTTTAAGCCGGGACTCATGTGGTTGTCATGACCCTATAAGAACATGGAGGTATAATCGACTTAAATATGAAGTAATCCTTTAACTTTTTTTATCCGGTTAGTTTAGTCAACTTTTTTTTTTTTTTTTAAACTGATCTAAATGCATTTCTCAGCGAGGCACGTCTCTGTGTTTGCTTTCGATCATTAGCCCACTAGAGGTGCAAACTTAAAAAATGGCAAACAATAATCCCCTCACAGTCCTCCTTTGTTCCGAATAATGCATTGATTTAATGAATAAAGAAAGCAGAGGGAAAATAATGATAATGCGCTTGTGGGAGTCTGAGAATGAGAGAGAAAACTTCTCATTATCTTCAATGAATAAAAAATAAAAAAAACTTACCGCCATGATAACAGTCAACACTGAAACTCCAATTACCAGCATCTTTGGCTCCTAACAATGAGGCAATAACTAATAGGGAACTGTCAGCACTCTGTGTCATGATGGGATAATAATACCCGAGGCTCATCATGGGGAGATGCACAAACATGGAAGCAGGCTTACAGTCATCTCTCTCTCTCTCGTCCTCTCACTCACTCTTCCTCTCACCCTATTCGGTCAACTCAAAGTAAGCAGCCGCATCGTGTGTGACTGTCAAACTGATTCATTAGCACATTTGTATAATTACCGGGGTAATTAATGTCGAATCGGTGGATACGGGAGCCGTGGATGAGACAAGTGAGTGAGATGTTTTTATTTCGCTCAGTTCACACGAGATGCGTTGTGCTCACAGCTCACTTTTGCAGATTTACATGTAGCTGAACGTTGCTATGTTGTCTTTTTTTGTTGCATTTTCTATAAATGACAATGGAAGACATTGTTAGGCACACGCAGAGATAGAGTCTTGATTAAATGGAGTGTTACAGCATAACTTTTATTATGCTTTAAGACTCCTTTCATTAACATTTTCAACCTGGACCATGGATCATTTTCCTACCTTCACAAGAAGCCATTTGCTGCCATTCCTTTTTATACAATATGAAAAACAACTCCCACAGACTTGAAAATTGCCTGAGTTGGATAATCCATCACAGCAAGTATGATGCCTTAATTTGGTGTTGTCCAAGTATCGTTATTTCACTGTGCACAAGTTAAGTGTTTTGCATCGTGTTACGCTCTGCTTACTGTCAATCGCCTGACAGCCACAGGAGGAAATGGAAGTCTCCATGAAATAATCCTTCAAAAACATGTCACCTTACAAATCAATCCTTTCAATGCCTTTTTTTTTATTAGCCTTAGTCTTTATTAGCCGGGACAACAGTAAATTTCAAGATAGGTTTGAGTTTATATGTTATAGTTTATATTTTATAAACAACAAAAAATGAGTAAATGTTAAAAAAACATACATACAACATGCATTACAAAATGATTAGAGGGAATGTAAAAAAGTAGACAGGAGTAAATGGGCTATAACTCTGCCCCCTAAATGCCTTCACAGTCCTATTGTTACATAATGTGTTGCCTCAATGCATAAACATGTTGTTTACAGTTGTTGTTGACTGTCCTTGTCATGTTCTATGCAAAATCAAATGAGCGACCAAGATCAGAATGTCATTACCCCTGTCATTATATTCTCGGCCTAATTCCGATTTGTTAATTTTCGACCGAGAGGCTTTTTCCTCGCTGGCGGGAAGCTGTTGAGCGGGTTCGCCGCTGACACACAATGCCCTGACCCAGCAGGCTTCGCTCTCTGTGACATCTCTGACACCGTGAGGGCCTGTTCATTCAACCAGGTAATAAGCACTCGACAAGAGGCGCCACTAGAAACCGGTACGCCCCACTTCACTGCCAGATTGAAAAATACCTCTGCAAATAAACAGATGCCAAAGCCCATGTTGCCATAGTGACAGAAGGCACTCTGCCCCCTCATTTTAATAATGCTATCTCAAGTGGCTGATATTTCTGGCAGTTTTGTAGCCTTTTTATATTTTTATGGGTAAGGTGCGGTGCTAAATGCAAAATCAATTTATGATCTATCTATTGTTACGGAACACAGGTGGGACCCAAACGCACGGACACGGACAGAGTGGTGTTGATAAGAAAAAAGGTTTCATTGTAAAGGAGGATCTGGATGAGGGGCTGATGGCAGGGAACGGGAATCCGGTGGCAGCAGGGGAAAGTGATGGTAAGAAGGAGCGGGGCTTGAGCGTGAGCGTGGGACGAGGGGAAGCGTGGCAGGCAGGGGGAGCTTGGAGGCTAGGAGGTGGCTTGCAGGCAGGCAGGGAGACAAGCAGGGAGACAGGCAGGCGGGTGAGGATCCTGGGACACAGGAGAGGCTGGTTAGTCACAGGAAACACAAACAAAACAAAGTCACTGGGAGTTTAAACTAGATTTGGCCTTGAAGCGTAACCACGACTGAGGTTGAAACAACAATCTGGCGAAGAAGGGGTCTCTCAAAGGGGTAGATATACTGCAGGCAGATGAGCTGATGAGAGGCAGGTGAGCAGACTGGGAGAGGTGATGAGCCGATTGCAGACAGGTGTGCAGGATGAGCAGAGCCGGGAGCCAGGAGAACGAGGAAGGGAGACCACACCCACGCCAATACACACACAAACAAAACATAGACAGAGAGAGAGACAAGGGAGCACTGGGAACACAGGGAAGGGGAAAGACTAGGGAATCTTCTGGGGGTACGGCCACGGCCGTAACATCTATCTATCTATCTGTCTATCTATCTATCTTCCTACCTTTGCATCAATTTGACTTTATTTCGATGATAGCACAAAGCTGATAATCCGTGGTGTTCTTTCCCACATAGGAGGTGGTAAACAACGGCCGAGTGTTTAGTATTCATCAGACACACATGCCACACATCGCTTCATGGCACTGACAGGCTGCATTCCCCGGTGCCTCCAAATGAAGCCAACTAGGGCGGTGGGAAAGTGGTCAAAGGTATCGATGTTTCAGCGGCACTGTTAATTAAAATCCTCATTTCTGCTACGACAATCTTTGAAATGTTCAGTGTTCGAGAATATTCATGTTGATGACATTCCCAGAAAAGATGGCATGTAGCCTACAGTGTGTCTCGGTTATGTAGATGCTAGATAATAACTGCCTGAGGATTTTTCATATTTCGAACGATATCATAGTAAGTTAAGAGGTCAGCAATATAGCAAAGATTCAAATGCATCTATGTTATTGCCAGCACAATTTTAATATAATTATCCCTAGATGCTAAAAGCAGGGTGATGTGATTTTTTTTTTCATTTTTCAACCGTTACAGTAAAAGCTCTGCTATGTTGCACTTTGCAACTAAAATTCAAAAGATAAGAGGAAAAGCTTGGCATGAATGCACGCTGAGAGGGCTTTAATCTACTTGATACCTAGAGCTGCTGGAAATTCCATAATAGCATTAGCTACCTGCTTTTGTTTCCCTCTACTAATTTGATCCTGTGACCCAATCATTTCAGCGCTAATTCACTTTTCATGTTGTTCGCACAATACGCCAATACAATATGATGGGAGGTAATTGCTGGACTTAATTGAAAGTAGGCATCGAGCGTCCGGGGGAAGTAATCAGCTTTGGGCAGGGTCAATAACGTGATCAGATGAGCCCATTGTTAATTCTTGACGGGGATTGCTCAGCACTTACTCCCCTCCCCTCTGGAGTTGGTGGGGAGATAAATTATGAATAAGGCATCCATAAAACATGTACTTATTTATGGAGATTAGGGGATATTAAATACATTTCTAATTAAATTCAGCTGATCCAAGGTATTTTGCCAGAAATCCCTGTAGCTAACCCTTCTTTTCTGTTATTGTAATGAAAAGAGAGGGAGACAGAAAGGTAACGAGAGATATCAGCTTTCATGTACAAAATAATGTTGGCCTCTGGACTTTAAAAAAAACAACCTTTTATGACGCCAGCATCTTATTAGCTTGAGTTTCTTGATCTTCAACAAAACATGAGCATCACTGATTTTTTTTTTACTCTCTCTATCCTAGATTGCTGTCAATTCCTGTGATGTGTCATTCAATGTGTAATTCCAAGTGGAATCACTTCAGTTCAAGGCTGAAATAAATGTGTCAGTTCCATGAAACTTCAAATTCTAAACCCCCTGCACACATTCAAAACTCGAGCACAAAAATACCGTTGCCATTTCTTGGAGAGTTTTTGGAGATGCAGGGGATTTCATCTGATACTTGGCCTTTTCCCAGCGATTATCCAATAAATTGAAATATTGATTTTTGGTCTCCCATGCATGTTTTATGGCACCGCGTATGTTTCTTCGGTAGTGTATGCTGTGCTCATGCATAAATTTGTAAAGCAAAATGAGGTCACAGTGAGGGTTTGCTTCTCTGTCCAAGAAGCGGAATGTAGTTACAAGACACAGCGAGTGGTGCAATGTTACCCCCGGGGCAGGAGCTGGCTGTGGTTATCGATGGTGATGTGGTGCAGGCGCAGAAAGAGCCAGAACAGTCTCCAGGTCAGTGGCTGGTCAATGGGATGTCGTGGTCCTCTGGCCTTCTATATGTCCAGACAGCTGTGGAGCTTGGGGGGGTGGGGTGGGTTTATGGGTAATGCGATTGCCGGTTTGACTTCAATGCCCTGATTGTTGGTAGATAATCTGTGAATTCGGCAATATGTTTTTTTCTTCCTCTAAAAGGAACCTCTTCAGTGTTGACCGGAACGCTGCACCAAAACTAGCTTCCCTACTCTCTCTCTCTCTCTCTCTCTTTCTCTCTCTCTTGTGTAATTACAACCCAAAGCATGTTTCACAGTTGATTTTTAAGTAAGTCTCTAACTTGGGGAATGAGAGTGTAATTGGAAGAATGCAGTTCCACTCCTCTCACACGGCCAAACCCACATCGATAGAGCCAGCCGTTTGATTTCCCCACTGCCTTCGAGCGGTGATTACTTCTCCCCCTTTCTCTGCCGCTCTGACGCCGGGGTCTCCGGATACGAATGTCGATGACGATCGTCTCGGCAGTCGAGTCCGGTCTCGGGAGCAGACGCTTGTTTCTTGCGTCGCGAACATTTTGGGATACCTCCGGACAATAACAAAGTTAGGAACACTTGGAAAAGTCGCACCGATACAAAGGATTCGTTTGATTCGTTCCAAGCGTTGGAATGCATATTTTCTCGGCCCTCTCCGGGTGCATCGTGCCCGAATTTGTGAAGCGTCGTCGCGGCGCCTATGACTGCTATCAGCTGCCGTGAAGTGATGAGTATACAGTGGCTCCATTTAGACAGCTTTCAGAGTGCGGGAGAAAATGAAATCAACTACACTCTCTGTAATGAAAAAGCTCCCAGCCAGCTGCTTTTGAGGGGGCTCGTCAAACACGCGCGCAAACACCAATCCCTGAGGGTGCGGCGCCCGCTGCGTGTGGCGCTTTGTTCGGCTTCTCAGGTATTTGTAAAATCAACCTATCAATCACGCCACTTCAATCATACTCTGTGCCGCCAGACAGCCCCAGAGTGGATGAACCGGCAACACACCCACTCACGTCCCCTCTTACTTAGATGCGCCGAGTGAACACCCCCCCACCCCCCACCCCACTCACACCTCATAAGCAGAGGCGCATTTCATCATTATTTTTGCCACATTGTTGCCTTAGGTCGGCGTAGCGCTAGGAGTAGTGGCGGTGACAGCTACAAAGGCACAGACAGAAAAAACACACACGCGAATACGACATACGCACACACACACACGCTCACCCACAGCAGAGATTTCATCAGATGCCTTGATTCAGTTCCGTGTCTTTTCGACGCCTCACGCGGATCAACACTGGAGCGTCGAGCCGCGCCGTGCTCTCGCTCTCGCGGGCCGCTGCCGACTCTGTGAAACTTTTCCAACAGCGTTGCGGTTCTTGCATTAGCACTGAGCAAAGGCCTTAAGAAGTGTGGGTTTCCACCTCTACAAGCAGGGACTGACCAAAAGAGTCAAACCAACCCCCTGAGAACCTAAAAGGCAGGGAGGTAAGATATCTTTTTCTTTCTGACTCAGTTTCTCTCTCTCTCTCTCTCTCTCTCTCTTTCTTTCTAGACTCACTCACACATAGGCTATATACATATAAACAAGTCTTGGTATGCATAAAATTGTACTTGCCTTACCTAATGTATTGCTTACCTAATACATGTGTGACGATTGTTACTGATTAAATAATTCTTCCTCTCTGGTATAATGCAGTTAACACATTTTCCCCTCATCCATTTACTTTACTACAGGTAGGTAGATGCCATCAATCAAATGCTGCTGTCTAGTAGCTTTGGAACACTGTCACAAAATTTCCTTCCCTGTCACAAAATGTGACTTAAATGTTATGACCGATTCAATCATTTCATGTCACAAACACATTCAGACACAACGCTGAGTGTATAAAACATTAGGAACATCTACTCTTTCCTTCACATAGACTGACCAGGTGAATCCAGGTGAAACCTATGATCCCTAATTGATTTCACCTGTTAAATCCACTTCAATCTGTGTAGATCAGGGTCTGAGAGTCTGCAGGTTTTCATTACAACTAATCACTGCTCCAGCTATTTTCACTGATTAGCACACCTTCAGAGAAGGAACTAATCAGTGAAATCACCTGATGTAGTATTTGGTTGGAATGAAAACCTGCTTTGGCCAGTCTTTGGTTTCTCCCCCACACCCTGGCTGATTATCAAAACCAAGAACGCCAAGTCGATACTCATGTCCTTGTGGAGAACGTTCTTCCCAAGTCTTCTTGGGGAGAACGATCTTCTCATGAAAGTAAGCACAGAGAAGCCTCCTTGCAAGTTGAGATGGACTGTGTGCTTCACGTCGCGCGTGTGATTTAATTAAGGCACACAGCTGTTAATTTTCCCACCAGTTAACTGGCTCTGTACTGTATGCAATGCCGCTGCAATTTGTTCTGGTCGGTCAAGTCATCATCGGATGCATCCGATTGTTTTGGAATCGTGCTTCGGCGGTTAGATATTATGACAAAAACGCATCATGGAGGATACAAGAACGCGTATTGATAATCAGCCCCTGTCAGGCTAGGCTATAGCATGTTGCTATCGCTAGCAAGCCAGCACAATGTCAGGGACAGGGATCCCTCAACAGCCTGGTCTGGTAAACCAGATGGAGCACTAACCTGAACATTATACATCACAATCCTCCTCCAACCTATTCAACAGCAGTGGTGGAGTAAATCCATTGAACTGTAAGAGCTAGCATTAGCTGTTAGCCAGGGGTTTACTTTAGCTTACCACCAACGATTTACTAGCGAGCTTGCAAGCTCCTATTTGCATAATGAGTGAGGTCCACTTTCGCAAACCCTTCTTAATAATATCAATTGTAAGTCAGCAGGGTAATTAAGATGATCTTATTGATGGTTCTTCTGAGAAACCTGTCTTTGCTCAGTGTGCTAGTAGCTAGCTAGCTCGCTAGCTAGTTGCTGATGGTAAGCTAAAGTTAACCTTAGTTACGCTAGCTCTTGCTATCCACCAGAATTATGCAATGGAATTGTATGGTTTAGAAGTTAAGTTAATTCATATATTTGAGTTAATTTACTAAAAATATATTTACAATGTTTACACAGTTAACGATTTACATATTTATGTTTACACAGTTATTATTTACATATTTACATGTTTAAATCTTTACATCAGCATCTTTAAAACAGTTACAATAATCTGCTGAATCTACCTTTGTGGTTTCCTCACATTTACCTCAGTCTAAGTCCTTCTGATTGCTTAGTTCAGTCACATGGGAGTCAGAAGAAGGAAGTGTTGTTGTTGTGAAGCTGATCAAGTGTGGAGAAAAGTAAAGCGCTGCTTAAGTAAGTTATCCGTCTCCATCCGGCTGTTTCTTCTCATTAAGAGTGATCCAACCACCACCTATCGAACCCTCACGTTACACAATTATTGATTAATTTAATTAATTGGCTGATTTATTGAATTGTTTTATGAACAGCTTTCAATTAAATCAAATTAATTAATTAATCACTTTGTATTTTTAATTGATCTAATTAATCAATAACAATTAATCACTTAACTTTATTATAGCCTAATTATTAAGGTGGCACAAAAAAGCTCCACAGTATTTGGAACTGCTCTCATTGCAGCTTTTGACTTTAAAAGAAAGTTACATTTTTGGGAACATTGTCTTACTGTCATAGTAAATTATAGGGTTGGGAAATGTGTTGAGTGGATCACTACTTAAAGCAGACAAAAAGTGGTTTATAAAGTTTTAAGATACACTAAGAGCAAGCATCTCGCTTTACTTAGCACAAACAAAAAAACACAAATAGCTGGTCATAAAGCTCTACAATATAGTTGTAATAATACAGCATAATGCTAGAAGTCAAAGGTGTTTTATAACACAGGTTTTCTAACGGGGTATTATAAAACATTATTAACATTCTGTAGGAGACTGTAAACTAATACTTGTACAACATTATATGGTGGTGGAGGTGAGATGTTTGTCTTTGACAACTCTGCACATCTCCTCTCCTCTTTCCTTTTCCTGTATTTGTATCTGACGTCCATTGTCAGGTCCTCTTGTGTCTCTTTCCTCACTCCAATCTCACCCTATTTTTTTTCGACCCTGTCCCCCGAAGCCAGTGAGCATCTGTCATTTATTTTCTCCCTTCCATTCCACCTTCCATTTTCTCCTTTTCTCTTCCCAGCTCAACCTCTCATCTCAGTTTTCCTATCATTCCTGCCTATGTGTGGCACCATCTTATCATCTTTGTCCTCGAGATTAGATTTCTTACCTATGGGGATGCCATGGATGCCAGAGGGGGAGCATTTAGATGAGTCTTGGATAGCTAGCACACACATAGCTAAAGAACATGTTGCACACACACACAAACACACACATTCACACCACCCTGTCAGTTTTGATATAGACATGCCTCCTGTCTTGCTCGGGATAAATGTGTCAAAATCACTATATTGCCTTAGGCCAAACTGTTAAAGTGCCTTGACATGGCCCATCATCTAGGAACCTGAAAATGCTCGCACTCACTCCCACACGCTCTTTCTTCTTCCTCCATCTCTCTTTCAAATAGTGTGAGAGCATTTCAAACAGATTAGCATCGAACATAATGATGAAACCCAGTTGTAACACCACACCATCAGTGTGTGGCCCTTGTCGTTCAATAACGCAGACATGAGTAAGGTCCTTGTACATCCTTTTATCTGTCTCTGCCCTGACTAGATGTCTCGGCTTTACTTTATCTGCAGTCATGGCACGATGGACAAAGGGCCGGCCCAGCAATTTGACACATGGCCCCAGCAAGTTCTGAAGGGTGAAACTAAAAGTGCAGCAAGGGGAAAAAGCTGAACTTAAAGAGACAGAATATGTAGCCCAAAACGAACCCAGTTAGGTGGGCCCAAGGTTGGTTTACAGTACGAAATGATATTCTGAAGACGTAGCCTGTTGTCAAGTTGGTCGAAGATGAGCTAGCCAGGCTCCATGTGAACAAAATGTTTCATTTCACAGTAAGGATTCATTTTGCAAGAGTAGATCCGCTGTGCATGAGTCCATCCCAGCAGCTCTGCAGAGAGTGTCAGAGGAAAGAAGACACATCGCTCTCTCAGGTGATAGATTGGAAATCAAAGTTTTAATCATACACTCTGGGCCGTTGCCTGGCAACAGGCCTCCCCTTGCTGAACTTGTCTGTTGGCTGAGGAGAAGCAAAGATGTGAAGAAAGGAAGATGATGAGCCAAACTGAGGAGAGAACACGAGGAGATTCAACTGAACTATATGAAATGTCTAACCAAATGTGTTGCAATCAAAAATTATAATAGAGGCAACAGGAACATATTGTACTCAGTTAATTAACAGATGTCCAACCAAGTACACAATATTCTATTCTAGCTATTCGGCTCCTCCTTGTAGCCTATATTGTTGGAGAACCCTCAGTCTGTGTGTCCTCCATGAACCTTTGTTCACAGCGCTGGATTCTCTTTCTCCTTATTTACAGCGGTTGTATTGTTGAGTGCTGAGAGATTCACATGGTTTTAGCTTTCAGAGCTGAGCAGCTAAAAAGTATTTCATCTATTAACAAAAGAGTGCTGTGCTTCAAACAGGTTTTCAATAATTCCGTAGCAGCAGCGCAAGCCATTAACAGCACTTCCCACATGAATTTGCAGTGCTGCCAGGCAAAACACATTTCTCTGCGTATTTTCATCCATCTACATGATAATGTGAACAGCTAACTATGCACATGTCCTTTTGCACACATTGCATATATGCTGTAAAATCACCGATCTGTCACCTGAAAACGCGTTAACCTCTGAATCTGTCAGTAATCAACATAGCAAGAATTCTTTCAAGCCAGCAATATGTTTTACTTGTTGAATTATATCCCATATTGTAATTATCTGCGGTATTATTTGCAGTGCATTATATTTGTTCTATTTTTATCTATGCCCTGTTATTTGCTGCTGCAGTGACCCAATTTCCCCACAGGAATCATTAAACTTTCAACGAGTGAAGAAGAGGTACCCACAGGACACTGTTGCTAATGTGTGCAGCGTAGACTTCTTACCCTGTGCTTTTCTGTATAACTGATAGTTCAACCTGTATGGTTCTTCTCAGCCCTGAATTTGATCTCAGAATCTTATGGTAAATGCTATGATGCGTTTACTAACTGAACTCTCTACAAATAGCGGGGCAGACATTAATTAAAGACACGGAAAGAAAGAAGGCCATAAAGAAAGAGCAAACAGCTGGGGTTGTTGCAGCACCCCATGGTGGTCGCTGGCAAAACAGTCTGAGACCCCTTCCAATCTGTTCAATATCACCTCAATTCTTTTGTTTCAGAGGAAAACATGGAAACATTTGAAGCTGATTCAAACTATTAATCCCGAATTGATTGGAAGAGTGTTGCAGAGTGATGCAGAAACACCATCTCAGGTATGATTTTGAAGGATTAACTGCCATTCATGCATGATCGATGAATGAGGATGTTTCCTGCAGCAGAATAATCCTCTACGGTGAGATAAAGTAGCTTTGGAATCCACTCTTTTGCAGCCTGTTGCATTGGTGAAATGTTGCACTCACTGGTTTATCTTACATTAGTCTCCTGTGGCTTGTGTGCCTTGTATATTTTGTGCTTGAAATTATTCTCTGCCTGCTGCTTAAGTCTGTACCTTGTTTTTGCCACTTTACATTGAGATCCAGCCGGTAGGCAGGTACTTGCTGCAGGATCCTTCACATGCACATTTGCTCTCCAATATCAACTTTGCCATTTAATATGACCCCTGACGTTATTGCTCATTATTCAAACGTAATGATTGTGCAATGTGATTGATCATCATAACAGTGTTTTCCGGTGTTGTTGTTAACAGACATAATCCATTTAAGCTGATCACCAGCCCAGTGTTTGTTTCTATTGAGGTGTATCATTATCTGTGTCTGTGTGTCTATTTTTGTCTTTTGTTTGGATTGAAGATATTCTGGGTCATTTTTAGTGAGAGTTGTACATGAAATTATGTCTAAGCACATCCTAACAAGGCATCAGACAAGATTTAGATTCCTGTATTGGGACGAGCAACGCCCCAATTATCTTCCCAACTCAGCAGCTGAAAACATGGCCCATGGCTATGATGTCTTGTATTTGATAACACAACATTAGTGATGGATTTAGCACCTCTGTGGCTGACTTACTGCAGGTTTGAACTGATAAAACATTTCCCTGCTATAGATTTTTTTGATTAGCTGAGATTATGATGTGACGCACCAGGATAATTCTCTCAGAGCCCGATCCATGATGTAGCCCTGCCACAAAAGGTCAAAACTGCGGTTTGACAACATTGTTTGCATTCTAAAATTGAATGACAGAGCTCTTCATATAATAATTGCCAATACATAACATCCCAATATTTATTTGTCTTTGTTCTGGTATCTCAGTTATGCTTTTAGCCTTGGTCAAATGAGCAGATAATTGCATTTTAAGGAAAAAAATAGTTTCATTTTGAACCTTTACTCTTGAGAAACCTCTCAAGGTTCCTTAGTTAAAAATATGTTCTAATCATAGCACCTAACTCGGAGCCCATTTAGAAAATTATTTCCCGGTCTGCACTCTTCATTCAATCTACCAACGTTTTAATATGTCAGTTTGTTCATACACAGCCATGAGGATGAACATTGAATCCTGTATTAATGGATTTAATAATACTTCTACTCTGGATGTTCCTGTGCCAACTGTACTCCATTTAAATTCCTGAGTCTAATTTTGTTATATTTCGGTTTGGTAATATTTTACTCTCCCCTCGCAGTAAAAGTCAAGCTCGCTGCGATTCGGTATGAGTTGAGGGCCGAGCAGCTCATTGTGTAAGCCCGTAATGTACTCGGTAAATGGGTTTGTACGGCCACAGATGGGTATCAGAATGGCCCGAATGGAGAGTCGGCCCCCGCAGTGCACAGTTAAGCAGTTTTGACTTGCACTGAATCATACGCTATCTCTTTGCATTCCAAAATGCCCAAGTAAATGCCCCCAAAATTGTATTTCAGAATTCATATGGAGTCACCGAGCCTTTCACAAAATGTTTTTGCTGTGTGTCATCTAGGGGATTTCTACAATTGCCACAACAGGCTAAACTTACAATACATCTCTCTCTCTCTTTCCTAGGCTCTTCCTTGTTTTCTTTTGGCCCCCTATATTTTCTAAAAGCACCTTACAGGAATCCAGATGCAACTCTTACCCCTTTATCCACCAACCAAACAACCACAACCAAACATTTCCCTCTCTTTGTCACATTCTCAAGCCGCTCATGCTCCAAATATATCTAAATAAATGGAATATTACTGTGGAATATTATGGAATATTACTGTGACCATAGATTTGACTCTTAACCCTTCGCTACACTTCCTAGAACGAAGGCAGTGAAATAAAGTGGCAAAATATTTCCTGTCAAATGACTCAGGCGTGACCATTTACAACCATAGAACACCCCTTCACACACAGACACACACACACGCTCACGCCTCTCCTCGGGGAAAATGACAGGGCGGCAAGAGGGCAGCAGATGAAAGTGCAGATGCAGCAGCCGGAGTTGACGTCCTCATTTCATCTCCCCCCGGTCTGTTTGATTACAGTTGTATCAGGGCCGCGGCTCCTTAATGGTATTCAAGCGTGCCCTGTCTCCCTTTGATGATGCGTGCGATGGGAAACAGAGGGGGATTCAATCACGGGGCGCCCCTGCTCTCGCTCTGCCATGCAAAGGCAAACGCGCACGTGCAGAAACACGCAAGCACACACACACACACACACACACGCGCGTACCATTCTCTTTCTCATCTCCAGTATTCTGTATATCGTGTTCTGTCTTTTCTCACACTCGTATACGTAACCGCAGACGCACACACACGCATCCCGACTTTTCCCCGTCTCAGCCCCTACATGATGTGAGCAAAAAGCTTGAATTTGTCCCACGTGAAAACGCCCCGCTTTCGATCCCTTCCCCAATTTCCTAACATGCACACAAAGACACGCACATACACAATAAAAAAAAAGCAGAGCCTATTCTTCTCTCCAATAAACATGCATGGTGCGGGCCTTTAGTCAGGCTGAGCCGCTGTGGAAATGAAGCTTCCTTGCATGTCGAGAAATGTGTTTATCTTCTATGTGCGTGTGTGTGTGTGTGTGTGTGTGAGTCATGTGTCAGATGTGAAGTGTTCTGTTACAAAAGCTGTAATGAAGGTGGCCCTGCCAGCAGTAAAGAGGATTCAGTGCAGAGTTGTGCTACAGATTCAATTAGCCTTGTAGGCGCCATGAAATGGTGATAATACAGGCGGGTAATGTCGACAAGCATCAAATCTTTTTTATATTACAGGCAAAGAAAGGGGGAGAACGGTGCTGAAAACATTGCTTCTCTCTCTCTCTCTGTCTCTCTCTCTCTCTCTCTCTGCATGTTTTGTCCTTCACGTGTGGTGGCGGCGGTTCGGGTCAGCGGGGCCATAAATCGCTGGCAGCGGGACGCCCAGCCGACGTCATTCATCAATGTAATTAGCGCTCGCCGTGCGACCCCGCCGCCACGGCTGCTGCAGCGACATGGGTGCCCGCTTTCTGACAGGCCGTCGAGGGGTCTCTCACTCTCCCTCTGCCTTTCCTTTCTTTCTCTTTTCTCAGTTTGTCTCCACAAAAGGGGGCGTGTGCACCTGTCACAGCCGTCACCTGGTCTGTTAGATTGCTTTTCTGCGGTAAAACCTTCATTTATGTGTGTGTGTGTGTGTGTGTGTGTGTGTGTGTGGACAAGAGAGAGAGAGGATTTCTGCATCCGTGAGGGGCTGCGTGCACTTGGGCACATCTACTGTAAAGGGGTTAAGGCTGTTGGAGCGGGAGGGAGAGAGCAGGCTGGGATATTGTGACATTTGTTCATTTGTCATTGTGGTTGAGTGGTGCAGTAATTACTGCCATTGGGGCTCGCTCCTGTGTTTGGGGCTCGGCCAGAGAGTAGCGAGAGCTGTCAGCGGGAAAACACAGCGGAATAGTTTGGGGAAATGGAGGGTCCCTGGTTACTTTACAGGAGAGGGAGTGTGTTTCTCTGTCCCTGCACTGATAACACCCCCATGGTGGGAACGTCTTGGGCTGGAGCCAGAATAACATCAGTTTTGTTGGAAATAAGTTCAGATGAAATAGAATCCGCATGCAAGTATTCCACAAATTGAAAAGCGTTTCGCAGGCATGTTCTCAAATGCACGCACACTCCCACTCCCACTCCCACACACACACACACACACACACAGGCACTGTAAACACACAAATTCGCACAGCTTTATGCAAAGATGGAAGTAAAGACAGACAAAAAAGCAAGGAGAAAGCTACGCAGGATTAGAGCACAGACGCAAGGGAACAAAGTGTGAAATCTTCTCGCGCTCGCTTTCCACGAAGCCTCTCTTACAAGGTTGCATAATGAGACAATGTTCATTTTCTCATTCATCCTTTTCCTCCCACGTTCTCATCCATTACGTATCCCTTCTTCTAAGTATGCGCTTGGTTAATTGCTGTGTCTCGGCTGAAGAGGTTATGGGTGTTACGCAGCTCTGCAGTGAATGAATGTGGCTTGTTGACTCTGAGTCACACTGGAGCGTGCATTCACAATAGCAGAATGCCAAGTCCATTAAAGTGAGAAGGGTTCATTTGTCACAGTTTCCATTGGTGTTGCTGTAACGACCAGGTATTCGGGTGATGAATGACCTGACCTTTTCCACCTCCTTATGCTAAAGTGTGCTGGAAGACTCCCATGCCCAATTTGCGGCTGTCCTGAGTGCCTCCACAGTCCGGTCTTCAGCACCGATGTTTTTGGAAACTGATTTGGATTGAAGTTGCTCCTTTTAAGATATTAATATCATTAATCTATATCAGACTATATCAGTCATATGTCTTCAACGTGTCATTGTGAAATGTGTGTGGTGGAGTTCATTACATTGGTACATTTCACCTTAAATTTGGCAAAAAGACACTCGCAGGATATAGAACCCAGTGCTAAATTTTCTTTGTTTGCTTGTCCCATAATTCCCATAATTTCTTTCATAATTACATATTTAGAGAAAATTCCACATGGTTTACCTTTTCACACTGTACTGATGTTTACTGCAGGACAAAGTGCAAACATTTTTTTTTTTTAAAGAATGTCATGTTGCGCCTGTGAGATGATGAAAAAGAACTGTGTTTAAACAAGTTGTGTGCCTTTCACAATGGCTTCTGCAGTTCAAATGGTCTGTGCAGTTGGGATAGTTATTCTTTTTTTTTTTTTTTTTTTTTTTTTTTTTGCTGGTTTTCCTAGGCCTAACAAATAAAGTCTGGCACACAGAATGCCCCTTTTCTGAAACATAACTCCAGTCTTTCATGATCATCTATCTAAAAGGAACAGAAATATAAGACATTTTACAAAAAGCACACTTCTCATTTCATCATATAAGGGACAGTAGAACATTAAATGGATTTCACTTTCAATTTCTCCCAAATCACACAACAGATAAAGTCTGTCCTCCTCTCAGGTATTCATTGAATCTACCTGTTTCTATGGCTAAAGGTGAAGTACCAGACCTTCATTGAGCACAAAGAGATCTTTGGCTTTTGGGTAGGTTTTACGTAACATTCTACAGCATAATTCGTGTTCTGATATATAACTATTCTTAATAAGACAATTATGTCCTTAGTTTAGGATTATACCATATCTTCTCTGTGCATTTGGAATAACATTTCTAATATACAGTATATGTATATATTGCACCGTTACCTAATTAGGAAAAAATAAATGAATAATCAGTCATATAAAGTAAAGGCATTTTTTCACTAGCCCATGGATACGAGTTAGAAGTTTCCAAATAAATAATATTTCCAGTGAGTCTATGCTCAGGCGTGTTTACAAGTCTATTCCCTAATGGAAGCATCTCACATTTGTGTCTGATATCAGCTGGTTCTCACCCCATATCACCACAGATAGCTAGATTTGGAGTGAGCTTGTGAAACGAGCAAATAGCTCTATATTGAATTGTGTTACAATTTGTACGTTCTGGAAATTCCCATACACCAGCAGCATAGTCTAAAATATGATTTGTTAAGTCATTTTATTTGTAATAGGAATGTATTCTTGGGATCCTGTTTTTACATCAATGGTTTCTGACAGCAAGATTGGGAAATCTTGATGTGAGGCTGTTTGACTTTGTCATGTCTATCTGCTGTGACCCCCCCCCCCCTCCTCACACAAATCACACTTCATCTCCTCATCACTCCAAAGCTCCACAGCTATTGATCTATTGACTATCCATCATCCGCCCATGTCATGTATGCATTTGCGATGCACACGTCTGCTGCGGATGACTTACGGCGGCGGTTCAGGCAATCAGCGCACATTATGGCATGAGGTTTCGCCGCCGTTACGGGGCGGCCGCACGGAAGAGGGTCAACTTCATGATAATAACCGGGAGGTGATGGAAACGTCGTCTCGGAGGACGAGAGGTTAGCGCTCGCATGCAAATACTGTACAAGTACAATGGTTCTGAAATCCCCCTGCAGGCTCCGCGCGACGTCGTGCTCCTCTGTAATTCTGTCATTCCGCATGATTGAGCCGGCAGCGGCGCTCCGAGGATTATGCCCCGCGTTCGATCGTGAACAGGCAGAAAACCAGGGAATCAGCATATGTAGAGGCTGGCTGGCGAATTCACCGTCAGCCCGGGAAAAGAAGTACCTGGCAACGGCACGTAATTGAATGACATTAAGTAAGCGATATTAGAGCGGAGCGGGGGCTGCGAGGATCAGGCGAGTGCCTATCCGTGTGATAAAGCTACGGTGGAGACAGTGGAAATCAATAGGAAAGAGATGTTCCTCCACTATGCATTTATTTATGTAGGTGACGCCGAGGTTCATGTCTGCACAACCCATATTTGTGTATTGTATTGGTCTGGCGTCTGTTTCATTTTAAACATGCACACACACTCACACATTCATGCATATACAAAGACATAAACAGTGGGAGGGTGGGGTATGGAAAGTGGCATCAAAACATGCTGATAGACAAGGAGAGAGTGATAGGGAGAGAGGGGAGGGAGAGAGAATTGGAGAGACAAAAATAGGACAATGGGAGATGTACACAAAGCTTAGATTCTCTTCCCATCACAGAGACAAAAGCTGACTGAAAACCTATTTTCCAGGCCTTCCATACACAGAGAGAAAAAATCATTTGCATTTCATTTCAATAATATCTTGGAAGCTTTTGCCATACTAACTTATGCCTAGGCACTCATAAATAATTAAATCATTACACTAATGACTTCAAATACTTCAAAATAGCATTCATCTTTTTTTTTCTTTTTTTGTATTCGCTTTACGAATAATTGGGATGGAGAGCAAATGGTCCATATTTGTTTTTGTTTTTTTTCTCTTCCAATATTTGGGGCAACTGAAAGGAGCTTTGAGAGGAGTGTTAGTAAATCTCCACCAACGTCAAAATGGACCTGTTTAAACTACAAAAAGACGCTCATTATCATGGGCAGAGAGCCAAGAAACAATATGGCTTTGCAGCGTGCTTTTCAAATGTCATTTATTCCAGCTCTGCAAAGTGCTGTGATGTGAATGGCTAACTAGGATCCATCCAATTTCAGACATCACACCACTCCTTCCCACATCAACTCTCTCCCATCCCCTGTCAAACACAGACACACACACACACACACACACCCGCAGATATTATACAGCATACCAAGCGACCTGCTGATTTGCTCCCCAGTGCCTGCAGAGAGAAGGAAATGGGGGTAGGAAGGGGGTTAGGGGGGGTGGAGAGACATGCATACTAATATTCAGGCGAGTGTTTCTTTCCTGTGAACCGCTGGCCAGCCGCTGTGGCCCTGAGGGATTTCACCACAACACTATTTCTCCAGCAGTAATGGTACATCCAAGACTCTGCCAGGTCAGGCACCGATCATGGGGGGGAGAGAGAGAGAGAGAGAGAGAGAGAGAGAGAGAGAGAGAGAGAGAGAGAGAGAGAGAGAGAGAGAGAGAGAGAGAGAGAGAGAGAGAGAGAGAGAGAGAGAGAGAGAGAGAGAGAGAGAGAGAAGAGAGAGAGAGAGAGAGAGAGATGACCTCCGATGTATTCATGAAATATATTGATTACTTATATAATACAAATCACAGCTAATGTCATCCCAGCTGGCCACTTTTGCCACTTCTGCAGTAGGTGCAGATTGTAGATGTTTTGTTAAACATTTCTACAGCTCACCTGTTTTTCCTCTTATTTTTGATTGGGAAGAAATCCATCCTCTCCCTCTCTCTCTCTAGTAGTCTCCTCCACCCCCGTCCCATCCCCCTCCTCCTCCTGTTCCTTTTCTCACACTCCTATTTCTTCGGCCAAAGCAGGCAGAGGTTCGGAGATAGTGTTGATTTGCTGTAGGGCAGTAACCGCACGCACTGACCTCTACTTGCAATGCTCCACAGATTCCAGTGCCAAGCCCTCGCCGCCCCACACAGAGACACCCCTCAAGGGGGAGAGGGGGGCTGGATCTCTGGCACTCTTGGCCTGCAAGGCAACAGTGGCACAGAAGGAGAGGAAGGGTTGGAGGCCTGGACAGACCCTGGTCCACCATTTTGCCCATCTGCTGTTTCAAAGCCCATAATAACAGACCAGCATACAAATGTGTGTTCCCCGTAGTTCGCAATCACCTGCTCGTGGTTTACAAATTATGATGCCAAAATGAGTTGCGATGTGTACCAAACTCCCTGAGCGTCACAGCTCAAATGTTTGCAGGCAGCTTCAGATAATGGAATGAGGAATTATGCTGTAGACACTCAGAAGACACACACAAACTGGTGTTGGACCGAATATGTTGGTTCGATATATATGAGGCCAATAGTGGCCATTTATTACATTTTGGATATTGGCTAGTAAATGTCCATGCAAGAAAGCATCATTTTCTTTCCACATATTCATTTAGTTGTTCAATAATGGGTTTTTTTGTAAATTAATTCTTCATTTAAAGGTTTAACGTATCACATTTTCCACATTTTCCACATTTTCCCTTACCACTGAATAGGGGTCAGTCAGTTTCAGACCAGATTGGAACCCAGGATGTTGCTGTTCCACGTTATGTGCTGTAGCCAACTGAGACACCATCCCACAGAACTGGAAAAGATAGAACAGTCCTTCCACTTCCATTCCATAATAGCATGTTAGCAATCCAAAAGCAGCAAGGTGACAGAGAATCTCCTTTGGTCCTTATTACAAAACCTCTCTCCTCTCGCCGTCTTGCTGTAAGTTGGTTTATACGGAAGTTAGCCCAATGTACACATTGAAATGACATCCAGGAACGTTGATTTGAATCAGGACAACCATTCTATCCATTCAAGTTCTGTGCACTATCCCAATGGAGTTGAGCATTGCTGCTGTTTAAATTATAACAAATTACCACAAACATGTAGATACAGTTTCAGATAATCATTTTTAAACTGTTAATTATAATGTTTTAATTTTTGCTTATATGATTCCACGTGTCATTTTCATGGTATCACATATCAAAACATGTACATGCAATCATGATACCCACACGTTACCATATATCAGATATCACATTATTAGGAAACACGTTATCACAGGTGGACTTCATGTACAATTTACAATTTACAATTTCACATTTGGCAGACGCTTTTATCCAAAGCGACTTACACATGAGATTTGCATACAACACAAGCAAGTTTCTAGATAGGAGAGAACAACGAGAGTAAGTGCTATAGAGCTAAGTTCTTCATGTATTTTCTTTCTCTGTCTCCCTCTCTCTCCATGGCATCCGATCTTTAAACCAAAGCACGTTGTTTCTACCTGTCTCCACCAGCTTCCTAACACTATCTCTGGGCACGACAAGGGTACACCCGGTGCCATGGTGTTGGAGCTAGTTGACACGGGGATCCAGAGGGAGCTGTAACACTCGGATTGGCAGCAAGCTAGCAGAACCTGTAGAGTCAATATGAGAGCCAAACAGTAGTGAAGGAAAAATCCAGCCTGAAAAACGCTTTCACATGCTGATAGAACAGCTATTGGTCAATTTTGTTGTTTGGTGGTATATATCTCTTATTCCTCTGGATAACTGGCCAAACATAGACAACGTCACGTCAAGAGTTTTCAAGCGCAGCTACAATGGAGTTTGATAGCTGAAAACTATCTAAACTATCTAAAACATCAGCTGTAAATGTCAGGTAGACATTTACAGTTGATGTCAGAAATCCACCATAGAAGAGGCAGAGAAACCACTCACTCACAGTAGCCTCAATAGACCAGAATACAATGCAGCCACAAGATGTGTTGTGTTTTGAGGTTAAGGGTGACTCTTGCTCTTCTCGACTTGAAAAACTCTCGCTCTCTTGCTTTTACTGTGCCATCACCTATTGCTCTCTCCTCCTACACATATAACCCACAGTTGAATGCAACAAGTTCATGCCTGGAAATGTAGGAAATCATTAACTGAGATAGAAGTAACCAGCAAGGCAGGTTGACGGAAAGTGGGCGCAACAAAACTGTAAATTACAACACTACATCACAAAATAACTCCTGGAATACATTGAACATCATACTGTACTGTACTTGATAGCATGTCAGTATAGATAGATAGTCAGTAAATCCATCAGTTATTAATCAATTAATCAGTAAATCTGCCAATAACACAGCTTTACTTTCTGTGAAATAGAGACAATGTGAAACTTCCATCCCTGACCAGACCTACCACAGATGGTAAACATTCCTAGGCACTATGGTGGCTAGTATGATAAGAAGAGTCTTTATCTCATTTCCCACATCCCAAAATGGATTTACATGATAATAAACACTAGTGGTCTGCCGGGGCTATGCTGCATTTGCAGTATTTAACATTTTCCAATACAAACAATGTTAACTCATGCATAAAAACTGTATCTGAGCTCCCCTGTATATTCTGCACTGGGACATGTAAAGGCCTCCGTGGTAATGGCAGTGTGTGTAAACCTTTGCACACTCACCAGCGAGTCACAGTTCCCGCCGACAACCGTCGCACCGCCTGGCAAAATAATGGACTGAGCAGAGGGAAAAATAAAACAAAATAGAATTTGCATTACATGAGTGGTACATTAAATATTCATTTGGAGCAGTTTTATGGAGCCGGGCCATGACTGCTGGAAAGGGATTTGCTGAAGGGTAAGGCGAGGGGAGGGGAAGGAGGTTTAGATGCACTAGCTTCCCTCCCATGTAATGCACTTTCATAAAAATCTATTATGGTGCCCTATTATCTTCCAAAGGTACATTTGATGCTTAAATGAAACATGAAGCGCTAGGGTTCAATTGCCCTTGTCCCATTCATGATGGTGGGGAATTACTCTGCAATACTGTATAAGCCCCCTGTAGTCACTATTACATGCATACACACACAGACACACACACACACTGACATGCTGGTCACTGAGGAAAAGGCTGACACAGGGATAAAACACTTGCTTCATGTTTAAGAACATTCAAGTGTAACAGTGACTCAATGGGCTTTCAAATAGCTGTTAACCTGCTGGCATACTGTAAAACGCCTTTCCAGAGATGGCTAGAGAGGCTTTTAAATGCAGCCGGTGGGAACAGCACAGGACACCATAAACGCATGTGATCTTTGCTGAATCATTAACCATCTATTAGTTTAATTAATGTATTGTAAAATTAGCATTGTTAGAGTTGGTGTCTACAGTTCATTGTGCTATCTAAGTATGGTCAAGAACAAGGATAATAATCAATAGACGGCTCACTGAGGGAAAATTATATTCCATTTATTTATTTAATTCACATTTCTTATGTTACCGCTGAGGACAGGCCTTTTTTAATATATTGCTATTGTCATGTGAAAACCTAGTAACTCCAATGTTGCTGATTTTCATGTTTTACCCTCATTTGAGGGATGGCATGCTCCTCTACAGGGCTGAGAAAACTACCACCCTTGCACGTATAAAACACTTTCAAATCCCATTGGGTAAACTCAAAATTGCAATTCACAGCACCTGAAAAGTTGACATTTTGAAGAAACAAGGTTTTCACCCAACAATGGCAAACCGTAAATATAAATAACCGTCTCCAAAACCTACAAACCAAAGATTCAATAGTCTAATTTGTCATGCTGTCCTCGAGTTGCTGCACTGACAATGGCGAGCGATTTTATGGATGTAAACAGCGACTCAACTTTTACATTAACGGGAGCTTTATATCATATTGCAAAACAGGAAATGTGCCTTGATCCGTCGAAACTCAGCCTTCACACTGTCAGAGTAACTCGTTTTATCTCTTCCCATTAATTCTCAATGGAGCTATACGGGTGTGACAGCACATATTGAGGGAGCGGGGCAAACTTCTCTCTTGTTTATAGCCATCGGTGACAGTAACAAAAGCAATACAGGCTGAACTTTCATAGGGCATATGTGCAACGGATTTAAAAGCTGAAGCTCACAGTTGTTTAAAATGAGCACCAATAATTTCTCTGCGCAGTACTGAAGGAAGGACTTTCTGGTATCAGCAGTGTCCACTGTACATTGTTACCCATTTTCCTCTCATAATCCTCACCCAATGGCATTAGAAAGCTTGGTATGGCATTTTTTGACTACATGAAGTCTTTAATGCCACTAATATTTCCTCCCATAACAATTATCTGTCCTCCACAGGCACCAATAAGGTTTTTTGTGCCTATGTGAGGTTGTGTACTGTGTGTGTATGTGTGTGTGTGTGTGTGTGTGTGTGAGTGTGTGTGTGAGTGTGTGTGTGTGTGCGCATGTGATACCTCGCCCTTCAGCAGCAGGTGTGTTTTAACAAGCTAATCAAACTGTGTCCACCTGTTTTTAATTCGGGTGAGACGTTTTTGAAAGACCCGTGGGCAGCTGGTAAAGGCCGAGGATTTCACTCAGCGACTGTAGAACACATGGCTCCGCCACACAGGACACACTCTGCCTCACACGCGCAGAGGCGCACGAGTACACACACACACACACACTGGATTTGTTTCACGTTCCGTTGCACTGCGGGAAGGACGGCTACTAGAAGTTCATGGGGACTGTAATGAGTAGAGCTGCTGCTTTGGTATGCTTATTAAGGCTCTGTCAATAGCTGGGATCCCATCCAAGTATTTTGATGCAAAATATGATTAATCGAATTAGAATGGCTGAATGGAAATGGCAATTTTGATGAAGTTTCCTCGTTATCACAAAGAAAGTTTTTATGCGTGCTGGAAGTGGATAATGATGGGAACACATTTGTTGAACAATTAATGCTGTATCAATGTTTGAAAAACATCTGCCCACCATGACCTTCCACAAATGTCATATGTGCGGTCCCTGCCATGTGTAAGGCCGCCGTCATCATGCTGTATGACCATGAGTCGGTGCATTAGAATATTGCCAAGTGCTTTTGTTTGTTGTCGTCTGCAGACAGCATAGCAATTTGCCCAATAACCACCAATTTTTGAAAACACTTTCCATTTCCTTCTGGAAGTGTTTTGCATTTTATTCTTTGCTTCATTTCAAAAGTTCACTCAAAATTTGCTTAATATTTGGATGAAAACGTAGCTCACACCACAGTATGAAACTGCTTCAATCAATTTAATGCTACAAATATATTACTATATGTTGCATTTGTCATGTTCAGTCGTGTGTGTGTGTGTGTGTGTGTGTTTGTGTGCACTTGATTGCGTTTGCTTTTGATTGTGTTTTTGCCTGCGTGGAATAAACCACAGGACCTGCCCAGCACATAATTCTGTCCCTTAGCTGTGCCAGGCCATCTCTTCCCCTTGTCTTGCAGTATTGATTCATTCATTTCTTTCGCATTTGTTCCTCCATTCTTCCTGCCCTCCTTCTCGCCCAACCCATTCTTATTATTTTAATGATGACAGACTTATGCATTGGCCGGGCGCATGTAGAGTAATTATGGGGAAATGAACCTGCGGGATGCACGGGCCATTGACCAGCATATTGACTTTGACTGCCACCACAAGCAATTAAACTTAAGCTGCTCAGCGTCTATAGCAGCCCCCACCTTTCTTTATTACACCCCCCCATACACACACATACACACACACACACACACACACATGTACTTACACACACTGGATGTAAGGTCTACCAGTCACCTGGGTCCAGTTAGTCAGCATCTCGTTCTGGGCCTCCAAACAAACTAACAACACCACCTTGCTTTCTAAGGATCAAAATGAAACTTTCTATGCTTGTGTGTGTATGTGTGTGACTTTTCCTCGAACACCTCCAAGTCTTCACGGTGTATGAGGCAGCAAAGAGACTGACTCTTGGCCCTCCCCCAAAGTGGACTTCTTAGTCCAAGTACTGTACAAGTGTTTTGACATGCCTTTATCAAACACTTCCGCCCCACGGCCGGCAGCAAGGCACCGACAACAGGGATGTAATCCATCTGTCGGGGCGCCTCTGAGTCACTGAGCGCCCGGTTAACACTCATCCGCTGGGACAGGTGGAGAGAGCTGTGAGCGTGCAGCCATGGTTGTTCTCTCGAATCAGTTTTAGGAGCGGTGTTAGTGAGAAGTTAGTCGACCCAAAGCCAGGGGGATAGAGGGAGAGCGAGGAAGAGGAGGGTTACAGGAGGGACGTGACACTTTTTCACATCAGTGTAGAAGATAAAAATCATCGCATCAGAATCATATTCATGCACCGCATACAGTTTAATTTCATTTTTCTGAAAATGGTTCTTCGGAGTGATGCCGTAGAATAACTATTTCTGGTTCCCTAAAGAACCTTTCAATGTATCCCAAAGAACCTTATATGGTTCCATATATGGTTCTTTGGGATATTAAAAGGTTCTTAATTCTTAGTTATTGAATGTTTGGTGATGGCATAAATGTGGAAAATAACCAAAGCTTTCCATAGTATATATTATGCAATTGCAAATGAGGCTATACAAGGGCAGATAAACAAAAACACAATGCAGGCGTCCACTCCAAAGAACCTTTTTCGGCACCTTTATTTTTCTGTGCAGATCAGTAAATTACAGTGCTGCTCGGTGTTTACTGACAATATTGGCACACAGATTACACCATTTCTCATGTATTGTACAGTGAAAATAGCGCAAAACACTGTGTGACATGTTGAGAAAGAATACTAAACATAAAAGCTTGGCATGCATTTTGATGGCAGTATGATGGTAGCTGCCAAGAGGATTATTGCAAGTTATATACAATATGTGTAAGATTAGTAAATACATGTTTGGATGGCTGTTTCAGAAGGACCCTCTTAACAGCATTAGCATATCAATATGACAGGATAAATAAAGCTATATTCCCTATACTTGCATCTGTTTTCCCATTTCTCAGCTTCCCAATGGACACCCAGGGAAATGCCTATGTGCCATTGAGATCCCCCGCGCTGTCATTGCATGGCAGTGAAATTGTAGACTTAGCCATTCATGTCCTCTGTGACAAAGTGGTGCTTAAGTACTGCGGTGCCTCCATATAAGATGTACAATATGGAAGATCTGTCCCATACAGCATTCGTGGTTGCTCTTGTTTATATTCATCACATGTGACAGATGACAGGATAGCTGAAAGCTCAAAGTGAAAGTGCTTGTTTTCATCTTTTTTCATCTATCCCAACATGGTGTTTTTCTTGTCCCTACAAATGTTATGTTACCATGTTCCTTTGTGCATGAGTTTGCGTGTTTGCCACATATGTGTTTCTGTGCACTCTCACATTACATATGCGTTTCGATGTGACAATATTTATGTGGGTGCAAAATGGCATATTTTCTGGAGCACACCCTCCACCCGTTTCTATCCCACTCCCCTTTTGGGAGTGATTTAGAGCAGTGGATTAGTGTTCGGTTGACTGTCAAACAAACAGACCTGGTACTGCACTGGCATGTGGCTCTGACAGTCCTCCTGAATGTCCTGGGGACTGTGAGCACATATTGACTGAACACCTGTAGGACAAGGCTTTAGCTGGCTGCTGACACAGTATCTGAGGGGGAGGATTTTAAATCTGCCACAGTGCCCAAAGGTCATTTTGCACAAGTCAAGTCACTCAAGCAGTATTTAAAACTGCTGAGTTTTTTTGTTACATTTTTATATTTCTACATTTTTATACCATTTCTGTCCCATTACTGCACAAAGGAAAGATGACAAAGAGGACTTGGACATGACATGGCGTGTGCTCCAAACTATCAAGTCCAGAACACCATTACAGTCTTCACAGAGAATGTATAAGAATGTGAAATGTCAGTCTACAAATTTAGATAAAAACATCTTGACAGTGCATTTGTGTAATAAACAATGATCACATACTGCAAGGCAAAGAATGAATAACTTTAAGTAATAATACTAAAGTAATAATCCATGACATTTTCATATGAATAAATGTCAGTCCTGCTACTCGCTTTTGTGGATTGATTTAACACATTAGCGATTCAACCTATTCCCAGTTCATGAAAGCTTTTCCATTTGCTGTTCTAAACACCCACTGTCAGGTCTTTCTCTGGAAAAATCCTGTTGCACACAGGAAGTGATGCATTTTACATTTCCTTTAGCAGCAAGAACGGTTTGCTTGGAATAAAAAGAAGAAGAACCGGGCTCTGTTCCTCGTACGTGGATAACTGAGTTAGCTGGACAAGTTTGTTGGAAATTTTACATAAGCCCAGGATTTTCTGCTTCTTGAAGCAAGCTTAAAATTTAGTCTAACTTGTTACCAGAGCAACAGCTCCTTAAGATCAAACCTGCAATAACACAGGTTTAGTCAGTCTGCTGGATTATGACCAGGCCTTTTTAAACTTATCTTATCCATGAACTAATTCCCAGACATGGCTGTGCCTTTCCTTAGAGAGGTGCCAATAGATCAAGGTGCTATTATAATTAGTAGGGCTGGACCCGAATATTCGACTATTCGGATATTCATTCGTTGGGTAGGTATTCGGTTTTCAATTTTGGGATTCAGATATTAGTTTTTTTAAATGTAATTTTATATGTAATCCGTAAACCGGTTGCCATTGACGCTGCGAAGCAGTTTCTTTTTTTTTTTTACCTGCATTCAAATGTCAGTCACATTTGCTGATCGCCATGGTGGCACAGAGAAAAAAGTACGACCTGAAATTCAAGCAGTCAGTTGTCAAATTTGCTGAACAAAACTCAGGAGAAGCAGCAGCAAGACATTTCTCCGTTGATCTTTTTTTTTTTAAATCTTTTTTCTAAGGTAGGCTACTGGTATTTTGATACGGGGCTCTCCCTCTCTCTCTCTCTCTCTCTCTCTCTCTCTGCTCTCTGCGCTTTAGAACGCAACCGCTGTGAAACAATCAGAAAATAACGTTTTATTTCTCTGATTCACCGGCATTCTCGCTACTACCGCTCCCTCTCTACATTCACTTTCTAGGTCGCTCGACCATCTCTCTCTCTCTCTAGCTCGCTGGACCATCTCTCTCGCTCTCTCTCTCTCTCGGGCTATTAATTGAAGTTATATGTATGTTAAGTATGTTTTCAGTGCTGTGTTTTTGTGAGGAGGAACTGTGACAATGTGTGAACTTTGTCGGGTGAACTGTTGCCCGCGTATGGAAAGCCAAGCAGTTTGAAGGTGCGAGATTTTTTTCTAATTGTTGAAAAAGTTTTAACATCACAGTCGCTGACAGACACTATAGCCAAAGTGAAATGTCTCTAGACCTACTTTGATAAATGTTAGCTTGCTGCGGCTACTGGCAGTATTCAAGACCAAAATATTTTGAGTTTCGGTATAGCTACATGCAATGTGAGCTATACATGCAATTGTAAATAGCCTACTAACACATTTAATTTATCTGCATTTTTCTGATTCGATTGCTTTCTCATTTTCGAGACATGTTCCTCATAGCCTTCAGTTAATAACTCTTACTCAGCTGCAGTATAAAGGTGCTGCCTTTTCAACTCGCGGTGCCATACAGCCTGCATACTGGACACACTGTTTGATTAACAGGTGATATCTGGGAAGTGCAGTGCAGAAACACGACAGCAATGACCGCTTGGCAACAAAGATCTCACCAAAATTAAGAAAAAAAAACCCCAAAAAACAAGGACCTTGTGGATTACCACTTTAAGAATGCATGCAGCTGCACTGCACTAATGGCACATGAATACTCAAGTTGTATGAAGTCCTATGCAATATGAACTGCAGATACATGCATAAATACATCCATAAACCCAAGGTCTAATAAGTATTCCCAGCATTCTTTGTTAGCCATTTATCTGGGCCTAGCTCTATGAGTCCACATTTTAATGTAACTAATATTATATCTATTTCCAGTACTAAGGTAGCGAGTCAGAGAATAATCGCATTTGGAGAGTAATTGAAGTTGAGGCCTGGGCTAAAAGCCCTTTTTAATTGATTACCCTGGATTCTCTGTGAAATAGGTTAAATACTTGCCTAAAATTAGCTCCATTAGTCTCTCGCTCACTATTTATATTCTCTCGCTCCTCTCTTATTACCCAGCTGAGATGGTTGTGATTAAATTGCCCTATACCTCCCTCGCTCCTCCATCTCTCTCTTTTCCTCATCCCCTCTCTCTATCTCTTGCTTGATATCCCCCATTGATCAGAAACCCCAGTGTAGTCTGCAACACCACCCCTCTCTCTCTCTCTCTCTCTCTCTCTCTCTCTCTCGCTCTCATGCACGCACTCTCTCTTTTATCTACCTCTCTAATGATAATAAGGTAGCTGTAATGTATTAGATGACTGGACCCATGTCTGCTGTGCAAGGCCTAGCAACCTGTACTGATGGCTAAGTGACCATGGTCCCTCACTAATCTGCCCTCACCATGGTAACGGCTGGTCTGTTTATTGACTCTCTTCTCCCAACAGGCCTTTGAGGTATTGGATTCCTTTTCTAACTTTTTTTGGAAACGGATCAAATTTTGTCAAAGCACCTCCCCAACACCCTGGCCCAACTTCAAGCACGTCCAACAATCCAATAGCAGCCAATACTGTGAATGTCAACTGACCCTGTAGGCATCAGTTTGCAATTTGCCATTGGCAGCACTTTTGGGAGGAATTTCTTTCTTTCTTTTTTTTCCACTCGTACCTGGCACTGTTTCCAATGTGAAATTCCCATTCATCATAATAACCAGTGTTGAGTGTCCATTTATCAAGCCCTGAAGGCCAGTGCTTTACTGTGGCAAGTTGAGCCAAGGGGATTTACCTTCTAATGGCTGTTATAAAACCCTGTAGTTATGAGACAAATTAGACAACAACAGAGGGGAAAACAAGATGGCCAACAGCCCCCACCTCCTTAAGGAGTACTTCCCCTGTGAGACTTTCATAAGCCTTGTAAACAGCACGCCTGACAAGTAAGGTGCTGTGTGTGTTTTTCTGCAATTGATTACAATTCACTTTTGCCAGCCAATCTCCTTAGCAAAGAGGATGTAGCTGCAAGAGAAAAAAAAAGTTCACAAATCAGCAGGTTTCATATCTCTGACTCCATTTATTGTATCTCAAATTGGTTTTGCTTCTCAAAAAGGCGCTCGTAGATCTTTGGGTTGATTCTCTGCGTTCATCATCTGCATTCAATGTATAACTCATCGTCTCCACCAACAGACACATAGTCAGTCTCTCGCTCTCTTAGCTCAGACTTTGTGACTGGGGTAATATATTAGTGTGATGAGCCTCTGGTGAGGCACGGACTTAGCCTCCACCAGAAGACTAATCTGTAATGCATGTCTGTTTGAGCTTTATGCGAGCCAACACGAATTTGCCCGAAATGTGATTAATACAACCTCTGTATCCCAGAATGTACCGCTTTGATGAATTAACAAATCAGGTGTGAGCGTCTCCCATTTAATCACACTGAGAGATGAAATGCTGGACTGGCAGGGCAGGCTGTGTGAGTGTATCTGCAGTAATCTTTTCCCATCCATATCCCCACCAAGATGGAAAACAAGCGATGTCTCAATAACCACTCTGGCTTGATAGGAACCCAGATGGTGAGGGTCAGGGAGAGATCTGAAGCGGTGTTCAGAACTGGAAATGATTGAAGTGTTTGCTTCAACAGTTGTAAAGTGTGTTTCCTGCCGAATTGAGCGTCTGTGTGCTGTGTGTGCCAACTGATTGTATGATTGGTGCTCAATCTGCACCTTTACAAGCGCATTTGGGAAAGCAGCAGTGTATCCCATTCTCTCAGGAAAGCAGAAGTTCACAGCAGTGTGTGATTTGGAAAGATGCACTGAAAACCATGTTTAATGTTAATTTTGTACTAGGATTCTTGTTATGTGCACATGTACTTTTGAAAAGGGAATATGGGGGGGGAAGCGCAAATTCATAAAAAAAAAAAGATCATGGTTAATTCTATATCCCTGTACTGAAAGTGACCAAAGTGAGTTCATGTGTCCTTACCAGGCTTTTACATCATGCGATCTAGCAATTAGATAGAAATGTTCCTTCTTTTTGCTGAGACCATGAAACCCTTTTTTTTTTTATTTGAATGAATATTATTTAGCTCGGTCAGCACCCGGTTTTTTGATGCCATTGAATAATTGATCGCTACGGATCATTCTGAGGGTCACACCACTTTCAAGAACCTTGATGTGTTTTTAATGTACGGTTTTAATATGCCTTATATATGTTTAATATACACAAGGGCTAGGGAGGTGAGAAACTTGAGGCCAAGTCCCTTGATTAACTTGGTACAAAGACTCCTCATCATTTTGAATTCTCCTCATAGTCCGCAAAGTAAAGGCAACTTGTTCTTTTTCTGTAGCTGCCTCCCTTATTCCCTTGTCTTATTCCATCTGTCTGCCTGAGCATGTAAAAAAAAAAAGAAAGGTAATCTCTGCAGAAAGCAGACTGAGCGCTAGTGTGAGGGGAGATAGATGGGTAGATAGACAGACACTTGCTCAAAGCCATAACATTCCTGATCCTACCCCCCCACCCCTCCCACCCAGACTTTCTCTCTAACAAGCTACGTATAACTTGAGGTGATGCGTGTAACGATAGCTGCTGCCCCAAGAGTTAGCGTGATAACATACATCCCAATTAGTCTGGATGTGTCTGCTCACAGCTGTATTCCTGGTACTCCGTGTGCACGGATAAAAACAGCAGTACAAACACACTCACCAAGGCGTGCCCCAGCCTTGTGCGGATGGAAGGGCACCGACCCCCCTCGGAGCATCAACTTCTGTTTAACAACGGGATCTAAGATGCGTTGAAGCTTGTTGACAACAGTTCTCCTCCTTTGGCAGTAAGATATGATCCTACACCGAGCCATACCAGACGCCAGCACTGCACTAGATAATATGTAACACTACCTGGATAGACTTACAGAAGCGCTGGCTGTACGCGTAATGAGAGGTGATGCTCAGTTTGACGGCTAAAGTAGTTAAGGATCAATCTTCAACAAGGATCAATCTACAGCAAGGATAAAGCCTAGATCTCTGTGGTGAGAACGCCAAGATCAAAGATCAAACCTCCACTACTGGAAATTCCCTGGCGTTCCTTGGAGACAGATGTGCTTATATATCCACTTTCCTGTACAGGTTGGATATTTTATACACTCTTTCTGGGTGTGTGCTGTTACCTGATACTTGGTGGGGGCAGCAGTCTCTGGAAATATTCTTTGTTGCTGCCGGTCTTTTAGAACAGATTAATCATAATGTCTCCACACAAAGCCGTTACGACTGTGAATATTTCCAATCCATTTCTGTTTAAAATTTTATCTGTGGCTAGGTCGGCGGGAACCCGGCTTCTTTCTCTTAGATCTCTGTGGTCGGAATTAAAGAAGACTGCAGTTTGCTGGCTGCTCGCTGTAGATACCTCTCCTAATGCTTGGCTATCTCTCCACACACGATGGTTATTTTTAGTGGCCCTTATCTCTTTATGAAACATGAGGCACGCTGCAGAGGCTTACGGTATACACCTCGGATGCTTTGGCTTAGGATAATGCAGGCATGTGGATGGGGGGGTGGGGTGGGGGGCTAGAATTATTGACTCCCTCGGCCGGATAGCTTTTGGCTGAGTCTATCAGGCATTTTCCCACAAACGCTTTCCACTGGTTGTTAAAAATGGGTGGATGGGGAATGCGGAAGGGGTGGGGTAGAGTAGGGTGGGGGTTGAGCAGAAGAAAGGGAGGGAAAGATGGATGGATAGATCAGTGCTAAAGGAAGGATGGAAGGAGGACTCAACTGTTACCTGCAGTCTGCCAAGTTGGAGATCCTAGTTACTGTTCATTAATTCAAAGTTTGCAGCTTTAATGGAAAGTGTATCTTCAAAGCAAACTTTGATTCACAGTGCACACTGTTGATATATACTGTATATACATATGGATAAATGATAACACTGTCTTCACTGAGACAATGTAAGAGACAAGAGACAATATAGAAAAGCTGAACTTTAATTGAGTGCAGATAAACAGCAAGAGTCCTACAGTATTATGATCAATAAAAGAAAATTATTCAAATTATAATCAGATAAGTCAGGAACACTGTAATCATTAAGATAAAACCATAAATAGGAAACCTGAGCAGGAGAAGGCTGTGGTGGTGGAGGGAGAAAGCAGCACAACCAGTCAACAGCAGTGTTTGTCAGGTAGTAACCGCAGGGAAGAATGAGGAGCTGGCAGCTTAAATAGACTGTTTTGTTTGAAGTGTCAAACATGATTGGTGTTTGTTTGAATCAGCTGACGGTCAGCTGATGTGGCACGCATGACTTGTGTGTCCTGCCTGAACTAACACAAGCTTCATAGGATTTAATGCTGAAATATTATAAGTGCAGCTTATTTTTCTAAAAACCACCAACTATAGGGTGCTTTTCAGTATCACTGATTCAGTTGTTAACCCCTCTCCTAATCACTGCACTGAAGCCTCATCTGAAAAGTGTGAAGAATTTTGTGTCTTTTTTTTACCAAAAAAGTAGAGGATATAAGACTCCAGATCTTACCATCTGACAGAGACCTACCTGTCTCTAGTAACTCTACTGTGATATGGGCTGTTTTGAAGTCATTTCTCCTGGTCCAGGAGGAAACAGTGTCTAACATCAAGTCCTTGTCCTCTACCTGTCCCCTATATGTTGTCCTTAGCAAGTCAGTGACAACATTTTATCTATAGCTCTCTGGCCAGTGGCATTTTCCCTTCTAGTCTTGAACATGCAGTGGTTAAATCCCTTCTCAAGAAATATTGACCCCTTGTCTCCTGCAAAATAACAGTCCATCTCAAATTGCCCTTTTTATCCAAGGTTTTAGAAAAAATTGTCTCAGCCCAATTAATATATTTTATTAGTCAAAATAGAAAAGAGAAATTATATTCCAGTCTTGTTTTAGAGTACTTCATCGCAAAGAGACTGTTCTCTTCAGAGTGACTAACAACCCTCTTAGATGCTGGGAATGTTTCATTTTAATTATTTTATCTCAGTGCAGGCTTTGTTTCTGTAGACCATACCATTTTATTAAATCTCTGGAGAAACTGGCTTGGTCTCAGGGATAAAGCTCTGGGTCAACTCCTACAGTATATCTCCAATAGAACATTTTCTGTCAAGATACTCAACTCATCTTCATCCTGACGTCATTACATATGGGGTCCCACAGGGTTCAATTTTGGGCCCCATCTTGTTCTCCATTGACATGCTTCCACTCAGACATACAGTATTATCTGCAGACATAACATAACTTTTCTATGCTAACCATGCACAGTTGCATCTGCCCGTAAAACATAATGACTGTAACAGTATAGCTACTCTCAAAAACTGCTGAATGTCACAGAATTAATTTACAACTTAATGATTCCAAGTCAGACATAGTCCTTTTTTGCCCACCTAACTCCATTAAATTGATTCACTATAAGATAGTACTCTCTCTGCTAATGCAAAGCAAGTAGCAAGAAACTGGGTGTAGTTTTTGATGCTAATTTGAGCTTTGTGTTCAAGCTTGTTTCCTTCAGCTGAAGAATATTTCCAAAATCAAGTGGTTTTTTTTATCCCTTAGTGATCCTGAGAAAGTTGACTACTAAGTCAAAAGTCTCTTTCTCCTCTCCAGCTTGTACAAAACCCAGCATCTTGGATTCTTACTGGAACAAAAAGACAAGATCACATCACCCAATCATCTATACATTGGCTACCTACCTTTCAGAAATGATTTTAAGATTTTACTGATCGCATTTAAGGCACAGATGGGTCTGGCACCAAGCTATATCACAGACCTTTTAACAATGGTATTAAATTGGGATTTGGAAGGTGGGGGAACTCTACGCTTGCAGCTCAAACACCTACAGCAGTAGTTTCAGCATTGAGTCTATTTTCTCCATGTGCAGATTTCACAGAAATATATTGTAGAAATACATAGTAGATGGTCATATTCGCATCATATCACCACAGAACCACATATTTATTTGATGATCAACCTGCTAATGTCTTTAATGTTGTTGATTAACACATGTGGTGATGTCAATTTTAAAAGCAGCAGAGTCACTGTTGGATGACGAACATCTTATCTGCCTCTGAAATATCACATGCCAGATTGACTTCAGGTCTGCCACTGAATTATGACTAAAATAAATAAGATTAGATACATTTAGTAAATAATATAGATCACTACAGCGATCACAAGTCCAAAATAATCCTAAAAATATCCATGTGACTGCTTTGATGTGTGCAGAAAGTGAAGATGTTCGATAGAAAGTTCATCACAGAAGTCGGAAAAATACACAGAGCTATATGACTGTCAGCATTGTTTATGAGACAACATTAAAAAAGATAAGCCTTGGGATGTTGTTACTTCAACTACAATGTAAGTACAGTCTATTTTAACGGGACATTTCCCCTCTGTGTAATACACTTCTGGTCTGAACAGCACTGCTTGCGAGTAATCCCGCTACGCATCCACGTTCCACTTCTGGTCAAATGATATTTGTGGCAATATTGCTGTCGCTGCGTCCCAGAAAAACTTTATTGATATGAGTCAAACTTTTGTTTTTCAACCAAGGGTGCTGGGGTGCTGTTCCGGATCATTCTGGCTCAAACCCTGCTTTTAACCCCATTTGAGCCAAATTGCAGCCTGTGGTCCTCAGTCAGGTCCTTACTGGTATTCATTATACCAATATTTAGATTGAAAACAAGATGCGATCAGGCCTTTACCATCAGGGTTCCTCTACACTGGAATGACTTGCCTGTGGAGCTCAAGCTGGCTAAATCTGTATCATTTTTTAAATCACTTCTTAGAACTCATTTTTATAGACTTGCTTTTATGTAATAGCCTTTTATTTGTTTTGAACTCCCTTTTTATGACTGCCTTGTTTCCATTTCTTGTTGTATTGATTTTTCTGTTGGTATTGCGCTTATCCTTTTTACAGCACTTTGTAACTGTGTTTTGATAACTGCTATATAAATTAAAATTATTCTTATTCTTATTAAGATTATTAGTATTATGCTGAATGAAATAATCTTTATACACATCGTGGACCCAGGAAACTACAGTATGCATTTTATGGCCTTCTTTGAGAACCTGATTTTGGTTTTGGACTAGTGATGTGAGCTCATACCCACAAAGTCTGCCAGAAACTTGGGTGTCATGATTGATGACCAGCTAACCTTCAAGGAGCATGTGACTTCTGTTACTCGGTCATGCCGATTTGCTCTATACAATATCAGGAAGATCAGACCCTACCTGTCTGAGCATGCAGCACAACTCCTGGTACAGGCTCTTGTAATATCACGCCTTGACTACTGCAACTCCTTACTGGCAGGGCTCCCGGCCTGTACTTTCAAACCTCTGCAGATGATCCAGAACGCGGCGGCGCGTCTGGTCTTCAACCAGCCCAAAAGAGCACATGTCACTCCGCTATTCATATCCCTCCACTGGCTCCCAGTTGCTGCCCGCATCAAGTTCAAGTCCTTGATGCTCGCCTACAAAACAATAACCAAAACGGCTCCGACCTACCTGAACTCCCTCATTCAGGTCTACGCTCCCTCCCGCTCACTACGCTCTGCCATGGAGCGGCGCCTGGTGCTGCCACCTCAGCAAGGCCCTAAGTCTCTAGCCAGACTCTTCTCTTCTGTGGTTCCCCGGTGGTGGAACGAGTTGCCAAACTCCATTCGATCCGCAGAATCCCTCTCTATCCTTAAGAAAAGGCTAAAGACCCAGCTCTTTAGCGAATACCTCCTTTCATAAAAAAAAAAAAAAAAAAAAAAAAATTTTGATGCACTCTACGCATTACCTCATAGCACTACCTTGTAGCACTCCCTCGTAGCACCTATGTCCTGTTGGACCAGAACTTAGCTTGTTGCACTGTCTCGTAGCACCTTTGTCCTGTTGGACCAGAACTTAGTTCTATAGCACTTACTCTCGTTGTTCTCTCCTATCTAGAAACTTGCTTGTGTTGTATGCAAATCTCATGTGTAAGTCGCTTTGGATAAAAGCGTCTGCCAAATGTGAAATTGTAAATTGTAAATTGATGTGCAGCTCATGAACGGTTGGTTAATTTGCAATTAATCTTTGAACTGAAGTAACAACGGTGAGTAACACTCTACTCCAATGACCGACGTGAGCTGAGGCCAAAATGTTTGGAAAAAGTACACTGAGTCACCGTCAGTGAAATACAACTTTGTTAAAAGAATTGTTCTTTAAATTCTGGTTCAGCAGACGTCAGCCCTGTCCCAGATGCACATTAGAACACTTCAAAGATTGAGATGAATCAAAAGCTTTGTTTTCTTCTACTGCACAAATTCAAAAGAGTTGTGCAGCCAAACACAGTTGAACTTGTGATTAGTGGGGTCTGTTTTCTGTTCCAATAAACAAATTCAAACAATAAATTACACAAGCACATGTACAACTCCCTAGACAATGTTTCTAAATTAATACAATCAAATTTATCATATCACACTTGTCAAAGAAACAAATGAAAATTTGATTTATCTTTAAGAGATATTTTGCCACGATATACCGTATTGACCCGAATACAAGACAGGGTTTTTTTCCTGGAAATACGTCTGAAAAAGTGGGGTCGTCTTATATTCGGGGTCTAGACTTTTAAATGTCATTATACATTCACAACAACAGATGGCGCCAGATCTTTAAAACGAGTCAAGCGAGCCACCGTCTCTCACAACTAGCCTACAGCGCCAGGCGCCTGAAAGATGGAGAGACACAGTGACCATCTCGAACAAAGTGGCTCAACAGTAGGCCAAGTTAACCAACAACAGCGGAGGAGTTATGATGCCAATTTTAAGATCATGGTGATCAATGCAGCAGAGTCATCAAACAACTCTCGAGCAGCTAAGAAATATGATGTCACAGAATGTAATGTTCGAAGATGGCGAGCCCAAAAAGACCGTCTTAAAAATGCTAACAGTCAGAGAAAATCTTACCGTGGTCCTCAAAGCGGCCGCTTCCAAGAGATTGACAGGAGAGTGTGTGAATACGTGACTGAAAAACGGAACGATGGTATGCCCATTACCAGAGCCATCATTCAGCTGAAAGCCTTGGAAATCGCCAAAGAGCTGAACATACCCACCACCGACCGAAGTCTTGCCCAGCGCTTGCCCTCAGACTTCAGAGAGAAGCTACTGTCTTATCAGCGCTATGTGATTAACTTAAGGAAACAGCACTCATACCCCCTGGATCAGATGGGCAATGCTTATCAAACGCCTGTGTTTTTTGACATGCCAACATCTGTCACTGTACACAAGAAAGGTGAGAAATCAGTCATTGTGAAGTCTACTGGAAACGAGAAGAGCCGAATCACTGTCATGTTGGCGTGCCTCGCAGATGGAACCAAACTCCCCTCGTACGTTATTTTGAAACGCAAGACAGTACCTAAAGAGGCAATGCCAGCTGGCATTATCGTACGTGCCCAGGAAAAGGGCTGGATGGAGACTGGGCTTGTAGTGGACTGGCTCAAGGTTGTGTGGGGCAGACGGCGTGGGGGACTCAGAAAGAAGAGGAACATGCTGGTTTTGGATGCGTTCCGTGGACACTTGACTGAGCCAGTCAAAACTCAAGTGCGGGCGATGAACGGCGACCTGGTGATCATACCGGGGGGCATGACAAGCCAGCTACAGGTGTTAGATGTAGTCGTTAACAAGCCATTCAAGGATAATCTGCGCAAGAGATACACAGAGTGGCTCCTGTCTGGTAATCACGCATTCACACCGTCTGGAAAAATTCCGAAGCCTGCAGTACGTCGGCTCTGTGAATGGATCCTCCAGGCATGGGATGCAGTTTCCCCAGAGAGCATCATCAACGGATTCAAGAGATGCTGCATATCAAATGCCTTGGACGGCAGCGAGGATGACGTTATGTGGGAGGAGCCGGGTGAACCAGAGCATGGAAGTGACGATAGTGAGAGTGAACACAGCGAGGCAGAGGACCTCTGTGAGGAATAGTCTAATGTCTAATGTCCTGACATGACATATGAGGAGCCGAGTTAGGCCAATTTGCACTACTGTTTTATTGCAATCTAGCCTGTTTTTTTTCTCTGTCAGTCAGATTTGTTTCAAGACTGTTCTACAATTAGACTTCACTTTGATGGTTAATGCAGTTATTGAAATTTTGATAGGCTACATGGTTGTTTTTTCACTATGAGATGGATAGCCTAATTGGTATTAGAAATACCAATAGACTACAGTTTATTTTCATTTTTGTGGTATTTAAATACCATGAGTCATTAATTTACAAATGTGATTACATTTTATTTAATTTAAATGTGACAGTTTCATCTAAAATATATTGAAAACATGATTTTATTTAAAACATGTTAAAAACAACAGCCTACCTTGTTTTATTCAATGTGTTTTTATTATCATTATTTTCAAATAAAATGATTTTCTTTATAAAAACAATTTTGGTTTTCCAAAAATGAGTCTTGAAAAAGGGGGGGTCGTCTTATAATCAGGGTCGTCTTATATTCGGGTCAATACGGTACTAAACTAATAATGGCAAGATGTTGATGCAATAACAATGATGCTTGCAGTGAGTTGGGCATATTCACTGTAGGCACAACCTGCCTCATTAATATTGTGAACTGGAGCTTTTATATGTGTTGATTATTGGGTCACTCTCCTCGCATGCTGCTCTCACAGTGACTCACTAATCCCTTTTCTGTTAAATAATATACTGGTGTTTTTTGTTTTTTTCATAGTTTGTAGCAATCATCTAGATGATCCCGTTCCCTTACTCAATTCCTGCTGGTGTCAGCACACAGTCAGTGTAGATGCAGATATCAAAGCTTGTTTCTTATCTTCAGAAGAAGCTATTTTCTGCCATTCATTTTTCTACAGTATGATAAACAACTTCCACAGATTTGAAAATTGAGCAAGATAATATATCACAGTAAACATGAAGCCTTAATTTGGTTTTGTTGAAGTTTGTTTTTATCATTATTTCATTTTGTCTGAGTTGAGTGTTTTCATATCAGTGTGTGCATTAGGTTACGCTCTGCTTAGTGTCAATCACTTGACACCCACAGGAACAAATGGAAGTCTCCAGGAAATAATCCCTCAAAACATTTTACTTTACAAACTTAATTGTCACATCCATGTCTTCTGATTTGGGCCATCTTTGTTGGGCGGAACAGCAATTAATCTCAAGCTAGGTTTGTAGGTTTGTATCTGTAACGTGTGTATTTTAAAAACCCACAAAAAAAGAGTAAATGTTAAAAAAATCCAATTACATACGGCATGCATTGCACCTGAAAGTACCGCCTTCAGAGAATGACTGACAGGTCGGTAGACCGTGAAAATGTTAATGCCTTGCCATTGTTAGGGAAACGGCTTAAGAGCAAGGAAATTAACTGTAAAAGGGGGTGCTGTTTCTCTCTTTCCATATTTAAATTAACATTTCAATATTGTTAACCACAAAGTGGGGAAAATTAAATGTCAAATGGCTTCATTTGCATTTTCAAATTGTTTTTTCTTTCTGAAATTTTATTTTAATTATTACTGAAATGTTGCACATGTGAAAAAATAGGTTGCAACTATTTTATTGTATTTGAATTTTCAAATTTGCATTAGCATTTGAATAATGGAAAATGAAAATGCTATTGTGGGATTGCATTTTCCATTGCCCAATATCCCATTAACATTTGAATATATAACTTCACGCCTCCACAGTAAATGGGTTATAACTCTGAATGACATTGGTATTCTCCTTTAAGGTTGTTGATTGTTCCTATTCTTTGTACCAAGTACCTCACCTTTTCTTCTTTTTTTTCTAACCTGGTCTGCAGTTCAGGGGGATCTGGAGATCGATATGGCGCTCACAACAAGAGGGCAGAAAGTCCAGTAGTGGAGCAGCTTAACAGCTCCACAAAGACCTGGATGTTTGGGCTGGGAGGCAGGAGATCAATGGTGTAAAATGGGAGAGAATTAACAATGGTTCCAGAGCAAGGGGAGGACAGTCCGCTTTGACCCGGTGTGTGTAGAGACGACAGGCTTCACCCTGTCGCCCTGATAATCGCTCCGCTGGAGGGGGATAAGGCCAACCAAGAATGACTGTGACAAAGTAAAAGCACTCCTATCTCTTGGTAAAGGGATAATTGCCATCCCAAACTATGTGTTATTTTATCTCACATTTAACACATTTAAGTGTACTGATTATTTCGTTTTGCAGTACTTTGCAACAGCGCATAGTTAAATTATCACACAATATCAGTGTTGTTTGCTCTGATAATTTCTCCTGTCTCGAGAGGTGTTGATCTCCTTTCCCATAGCTTTGACAAGAACTCTTAATCCCTAAAAATATGTTTCCTACACATTCTGCTGTGCCAAGACAAACAGAAGCTAACTAATTGTTGTGTCTTCTAAAGATCACAGGTGATGGCTGGGGTTTAGATTTCGCATCAACAAAAATTCTACCATTAAATGCTACTAAACTTCAATCCACACTTGTGCAGTGGCCACATAGTTTTAGCTCAGCAAAACACACACTGTTAAGTTATCTTTCTGAGTTTCACTACTCACGCAGTTATTGCTCTTTGGCTTTGTAAGCATAATCATGATATTGGAGTTATGATTTTAAATGACATATTTTAGGGCCCCGAGTACTTTTAAAAAGCTCATCTCTCTCCTCCAGTCTGCTCATCTCTGCTCCTAGCCTCCTGTTCTTCCCTCTTTTTTTTCATTCCTCCATTAGATTAAAATTGATGTTCATTAACACCTGATCTACCCCGTGTGCCTGTGCATCGGGCCTGGCACTGTGCCTCCATAGGAAATCAATGGTGTTTTCATTCATCCACAGTCGGGGGGTCCGGGTCACTTTCCGTCCTCACTCAGTAGCTGCACTAGTGATTAACAGGCTAGTAAAGGCAGGGACACAGTGATTCTTAAGTAACAGCAGCGACGATGGGAAGACTCCGGTCATATCGGTGCAATGCCGAGTGACGTGGACACATGATGGACAGATCTAAGCAAAAGGCAGGACATTTGAGAAGAGAAAAGACAGGAATGAGAGAGTATAGGAGGAAGAGAGAGAGAGAGTGAGAGAGAGATAGATAATGCATTGGATATGTTAAATCATGCCTATCATCTCCCCTCTCTTCCATTACCGATCATTGAGTGAAGGATGATGACGAGTTGGCCAATTTCCCCCAAATCCCCAGTGGGTGTCCTTGCGAGTGACGAATTGCCGGGTTAATTGCGTCGGGGTCATGGCCATTTGGTGGGAATGAGCCACTTTATTTGGAGGGAAAATCCATAAGGGGAGTTCATTCCCAATCTGCGCTGTCTCTAGTTGGATCCAGTGAGGGATGGCCACGGTCCCCGGGGAAGCATCCTCGACCATCCCAAGCGGACATGTACAGTACATACAGTATATGACAGTGATTAAAAGCGGGCCAACCTAGAAATCATGTGGGTTTTCCTCAATTCAGGGCCACCACAACAATATTCCCAAGCCAGTTCCCATGACAGGGAAGATGTATTTTATTCTCTCAAACTATCCTACCCCTGGGATCAATTCCACTTCATTTCCTGTCTGATAGATGAGGCGGGGGACAACTCCATCGGAGACCTATTGAATTCCTGGAACAGCATCCATCCCTAAATCTGGCCACCTGCGCACTCCCTATCTCCTCTTCAATCCACCTCTTACTGCCCCGATGCATTTCCAAACACCTCTTTCGCAAACGCCGAAGGCACGGCCAGACAAATAATATCAATTTACATCTCAATAAGTGCAAGCGGCATCGAGCGGGGGGTCAGCGCTGAGCCATAAAGGAGGCAAGTGTTTGGGGCTCGTCAGGCTGGTGTGGAGCGTGCGTTGGCGGGGTTTCAGCGGCAACCATGAGCAGAGATTTTTCTGGGCAGAAGCGAACGAGCGGTGGTCTGTGTATCTGAACGGAAGCCAGTTCCACCCTATCTGCCACGCCGAGATTAGGGGAGAGGAGGACGCCTTTATACAGCCGATTCTCCCTGTGGCATGACTGTGGAGAGGCAGGGAGCGAGCGCAGGCGGGCAGGCAGGCAGGCTGGTTGGCTGGAGGAGCGAGGTAAGGGAGTTAAGGAGGTAACATGGGAGATGGTACAGAGGAAGAAAGGCAGAGTGAGCTCTCTTTTTTTGTCTCTAACTGTACAAGGAGAGGGATGGGAGGGTAGGGTCGTACTCCAGGACTCTGATAATAGGTTGTGGAGAGCTGACACAACTCCCTCACTGCCTCCTTCCCACCCTCTCTGCTCTCTCTTCTGCCTTTTCCTTCTCTCTCTCTCTCTCTGGCTCGGTTTCTACGGGAGCAGCCAGCCAGAGGAGCCTTGAAGTCGGAGGGAAGGTGGAAGCAAAGCCAGCTGTGCGGGGGGAACATGATGGGCCCCGAGGTTGGGCTGAGAGGTGAGGGACAGACACTGGAGTGTGTGACAAAAGGATGAGCTTCACTGCTAATGACTCCCACAGGGGAGGCCAGCTGCTCGGCTTGCCGGGGCTTCACGCGCACGCACCGCTACCGTGTAGGATAGACTCAGTGGTGTGATGGTGCGTGCACACACACACACACACACGTGCACGCAAACTTTATAAGACTTGGACATCAAGAAGCACAGTCTTGCACACACACACTCACATATTCTCTCTCCTGACTCACAAATGCCTCTCTTTCCAAAAACCCTCCCCGTCTCTTTCCTTCCTTCTCTCTCTCTCTCTCTCTCTCTCTCTCTCTCTCTCTCTCTCTCTCGTAAATGCCTCTCCAAATTTCTGGAAATCCTCCATCTGAATTTGCACTGTCCTCAGTTTGCACCCGGGTGCCATGAGGGATGATGCAGTGTGGCTTATGAATTCAGATGTGATATTCCATCTCGTCAGTCACTGGATTTGTGCCCTCGGTCATGAAAGAGATGTTTCGGCACAATAAAGCGTAATCAATAATACATTGGACACTCATCTATGTGATAGCTACAGATCTCTAACCAATCCCCATGTGCAGGAAACAACAGAGGCGCTCTACAGCAATGCATGTGAGCCCTCTAGTGTTTCACCATGTACTTTCATGTGCTCGGAGGGGGGGAAATAGACAGTAACCGTTGGGTCTAGGGGCTGCATGCCATGTTTCTGTGCTCCACTCTGTTTCTTTGGATGTTGCTTAGCTTGTCCCATACCCTTTTAGCTTTCCTAATTGAGTTAATTTCCCAATGAATGGCTGATCTTCAATGCATCAGTTTACTGTATGGCAAACCCAGTTTGCATGGTGAAATTTACATTATCTAAGTTGAAATGTAATTTAGCCTGAATAGAAACCTCTAGTCAGCAACATGTTTACTAGGGCATATTTCCTTCCATTCAAATAGCACTTGAAAAGGACATTTAAAATGGCATGGCAAGTCTATGATACTCAATATACAAATTACCATTCAGGTGACATTTGCCCAGAGATTTGTGAGGTAGAGAGAATTTCCATCGCTTTAGGAGAAATAAAAAACCTTGAAGGCCCGGACTCTATCCGGTGAATAATGTGATATTTAGTAGATGTGACATTTTAAAAGAGGCTTTAAAATCCAAGCATTGATCAAATGTAGGGTGACAAGCATCATAGCACAGCTAATGGCTTTCTAGCCGAGACTCTTCAAAGGTTCACTATACACTGTGGGTGCGTCACTGCAAGTGCAAAAGATTTCTCTATATCTGCATTTTATATATATTTAACTATTCATTATCATGCATAAGCAATATCTTAACACACTGTACAGATCATGCTTCAGTGGAGCTGAACCTCACTGTGGAAGGCACAGGGAGCCAGGAATGGGCAAGCTAATTCCATACGTGAATGTCCATTATAACAGTTTACTGTAAGGGGGACTGAGATGTCATTTTCCAGGTTACACAACTGACCTTGTTCCATTGTAATTTTGATTCTATGCACCTTCATTTTGAATTTCCATCGGTCTCTCTTTGTCTGTGAGAGAAAGTTAGAACAAAATGATCTAGTGTATGGTAGAGCTGCCGCGAGTCAAGCTGATCACCGCTTCACCGCTGGGTTTTTAAAAAATTTATTTTAGGCCTATTGTTTATGTTCCAATTTTTGTTTGTAAAAGTTGTGATCTGAAATAAATGCAATAATATTTTTTAAATAATAATAATTTTTATAATTGTGTAGCCTATTTTCTTCACACCAATGCGGCACACTGCCTGCGAGGAAACACGACAAATCTAACATCACATCTTAGGGCAACTCATCACCCGTTATACCATGCAATGAAAGGCACCCCATCTACCTTGGGAGGTACCGGCTCGGCACTACGTCAGGTAGGAGTCTCTGAGGCATTTGCCAGAGTGACTAAATACAACTGGGACAGCAACAAGTGGCAACTGTAACACTGTTCTGAGGTTTAAATTATTTTTTTTTATGGCGGTTACCGCAACGGTTTGAATGGCTTTGCTAATTTGTGCGGTAAGGAAAAAATCAATACCGCAGCAGCTCTAGTACTGTTTTTTCCTTTATTAATCTGTCAACCATATTTCATAGAGTTTCCAAACCTGTACTGTGCATTTGACATGCAGACAATGTGTTAATTTTCTCAAAGTTGATCCAGAGCAGTGCTTGTGCTTTGGAGGCCATGTAGGTGTAAGACTGAGGGACAATGACACTGCCGGTTTATCTCAAAGGACATCTCCACAAACGATTTTGTGCCAGACACCCCTTGTCTAAGAAAGCTTTTGTTACCAGTAGACCTTGTTATACAGGGAACAGTAAACCCTTGCCGGGTAGAGAAAGAAACAGAAGAAAAGCACAGGGCTAAACAGAAGAAAAAAAAACTAAAATGTCTCTTCATATCACCCTGACATCTAGGGTCCTAGATCCTTTTCCTCTAAAATTAATTTAAAGGCCCAGTCTGTGAAATTTGACAGCCACCATTTAAACATTTAAACACTGTTGTCCCACTACTTGTTTTGACATTGTAAAAGATTTGTCTACATTTTGAATCTTTGCAAACCTTGGAGGAAGGCAGACATGTATTTTGGATTATGATGCATCAAAAATGCAGAATTTTTAATCTACTACTAGTCATGTAAGTCAAACTTACATGACTATTATATCCAACATTTAATCAAATTGTATCTTTAAAGGCCATTTATTCCCTTTGCGTTGTCTTTGCTGCCTGATGTTCATTGATGTCAAATAATGTTAAAATCATAGTTGAAGTTATTCTACCGTGTTTAATGTTGGAATTAGTAGAGGATTTTGAGTAATGGTGTGGGTGTGTTTGCCAGCTTGCAGTTGCACAAATATGCATGTGTATGTATACTGCTCTCTGTGTGCGTGGGTGTGTGAGTACACAACTCAGCAGCAAGCCAAACTCAAATGAATATAGGACTCAGAATATAGCGTCCAAGCTCCTGGTGCCTTATTGAGCGGCACCGTCATAAACAATACGAATAGGAATGAAACTGGTGCAGCCAAACAAAGGGAATACAATAATGAAAAGAAATGTAATTTAATGCTATACAGTATGGCAACTGTGAGGCCAGGCTACAAGGTACATAAACACCAGCCAATGGGATATGGCTAAACTACCAATTGGCAAACACATGGAAATTAACTTATTTGTCTATAAAGCCATCAAGCTTCATATAACATAATTGTGGGCATATAATAATAATGTGCTGAACTAATACTTATTAGACGATGCTTTTGAAGGTGGAAAGGGAAAGGATTGCAACAGCCTCATCTCTGCGCCCTGCATAAACACAACTGCATTGCAAAAGTAAAATGGCTCCCTTATACTCTTCCGGTCAAAGTGTATTACAACTAATTGCTACTTTAAAGGTCCCAGGAGGGGGCGCTAAAGCACCAAACCCATGGCAGAACTGTGTGTATTTGTACACGTGTGCATAAAAGATAAAATAAGTATTCCCTGAGTTGAATAGTTGCCTCTATAGATGAGTGAACGCCTGATCATTAATCACTGTGTGTAGGACTGTGTGTGTGTGTGTGTGTGGGCACAACTGTGTGTGAGCATTTGTGCAACTCGTGTGCAGCATTGCATGTGTTTGCATGTGCATAAAAGTGTGACACATTATGTTCTGTCCAGTCTTTCAACAGTCTGTATAGATGTGTTAATAAAAAAACAGGAAATAATTGATGGATTGGACAAAAGGTCGAGGGCATGGTGGGACTGCACTGGAAAAAGGCCGTTTCACCTTAAAATGTCTGAGCTGCTGACATGCAAATCAATCACCCTGAGTGAATACTAAAGTGAGCATGCATGATGGATTTTGGTCTCCTGTCTTGCAAGAACATGGAAAGTTTTTTTTTTAATGAAACAGATTCTGCTTTTGCGGCAGTAAATTGAAATTTGACTCAAAGATACGATAAAAGGTCCTTACCATCATCGAATGCATCATCATATGTAAAATTTAATGCATTTAGAGGATCAAAGGAAAGTTCAGAATGTGGTTAATACCCTTGGAAAAAAATCAGGATGTAAGAAAGGGGTAATGTGAAAGCTGTATAAATAAATGATGTATTATTCCTCCCACCAGAAATCCAAGCTACCCCACCAATCTATGCACCATATAACTGTGCTAATCATTTGCATGTGGAGCTCAGAAGAACAGTTAACATTCGATATATAGCCCACATTTTAGGTTTTTTAGGTTTCATGTAGAAGGCACCTTCTATCGGGCCAAAATGGAAGTCAATAACCTCGACATGAAAAATCTGGACATCAAGGTGAATAATCACATCAGTGATGGATCACTATCCAGCTGTAGCTATCGCACTACTGTTCAATTAATTGAGGGGATTCAAATTGATGGGACTCAACAACATCTACAACCTTGACACCTGACTGATCAACTGCTAGCAGAACGTATTATCATTCATCTTCCATATACAACCATAGAGGTCTATCAAGCATGTTAAGATGCATCGGACAGCCTAGCTGATCCCATGAATTTGATGATTTTGATGCTACCTTGCCTTCTTTGTAAGTCCTCGTTGGAGGTGGCTCTTGTTGCACTGAGCATTTAACCATTCTGATGTGGTTGCTATGGGCGACCAGCTGAGGAGCTGGCAAACTGACCGCAGCTAGTGGCACTGCCAGACCCCCTGCTCCGAATGGCTGCAAATAAAAAGACGGTTTATTTGCATCCTTAGTGAAAGCCTAATAAGAGACAAAGGGGGAAACAGATGAAGGCAGCGTGGGGGAGGGAGGGAGGGATGAAGGGCTGCAAGGAGGGATCATAGTGGTGCAATCAACAGGCGCACAGATCTTAGAGTTGTCTTTTGATACTCTGAATTTTCAAAGGAGCACTCCCCCCCACCCCACCCAAACGTCCAGTCTTTCATGTAGACTTCTAAAATCAGCAAGCTCCACCAGAGCGAGCGGAGTGAGCTGGACTCTCTCGGCACAGTTTGTCTGACCGACCGGCGCGCTGTGCGAGCGGTGTCCCGGGGCTGCTGTGGGCTCACACTGCCCCGCATCCCTCTCCATCGAGACCGGCTCCTCTCCTCGCTTCTTGGGACTAATGCTGGCAGCAGGACTGAGCGCTCTGTAGATGTGGAGAGAGACATAACAGGCTACAATTCCCCAACTCCCACCGCAAAAGTCACTCTTAAGATTAATGAGTGTTGCAATGTCTGCTGGCTGCTTGCTGGGCCATCTAAAACTTGGACCAGTGGACATGAGATAACTTCAAGGAATGAGAGGGGGGTGGTTCAGTTTTAAGTTTTTTGGAATGGATTTGTTTTCTTCTTTTTTTAGCTGTGTCTCAGAAAAAAAGTATCATGTTTTGTTACTCCTATATGAAAATGTCATAGAAAAGGATCCATATTCTGCTAATTTGTATAAACCACAAAACCTATGCTTGGTCTGTTCTATGACAGACTATTTCAAAACACCTCCAGCTTCTACCTTTCAACAGAACCCTAACATGGGGTAGCTAGTGTAAAGGAAATAATGAGGAGATGGAGATTGTTGGAAAATGAGACTGTAACAGATGAAGGTTGCTGACATATTTCTTTTTCACAAGACAGTCTTGTTGCCAAGAATTACTTTCTTTTTTTTTTCCATTCCCAGGCTTCTTATGAGAGCTGCCTCATTAGGCATCTAAGCATAAGAAACACATTTAATTTTGTCAGGAAGTCACCCGGACAGACAATAAGGAAGTAAGTGGCAGAAGCGATGGGCTGAGGTGACATTTACTGTGATTACTGTTTGTGTAAGTGGTGAATGCATTTCTCTCACCCTCCTGCTCGCTGTCTTCTTCTATCTCTCTTCCTCCTCTGTCTTCCCTCGCATTTACCGTTCCCTGCTGCATGCAGATGGAGGTGACCTTTCGCTTCCTTATATAAAATATAATAATAGAATAAAGTGAAGTGAATACAATGAAGGACACAGGTGCAGAGTAAAATAAGACAACTGAAGGGGGAACTGCAGTGGTGTTAAGGCGCCGGCGTTTGTGAGTTACACAAACATTGTTCTGTTAGTATGTCAAAATTTCTATGGATTTGAGCTTTGACATTGTAGATCCTGATGCATGACTGCCAACATGGATGCATGAATATGAATCTAGAGCCATACCTCCATAATCTGAATGTGTGCACACTTCCATGCCTGCTTGACATGTATGTAGATTTGCAGCACGCCGCCGCCGTCTTCTCTCTGGAATATTTCCAGAGTTCCCCTCCATCGAGAGCATAATGGTGCGATCCGTCGGCCGATAATGGTGCGATCCACAGGTCGTCCGGCCTGGCGCCAGAGCAGAACAGCCTCTCTCATGGCCCATTACAGTCTGCTTAATGGCCACACTGATGACCCAAACTCTGCGGCAGGCTCTCCTCACACTGCCTGTTTAAAACAACGTTTTACTCCCATCGCCGAGGTTCACTCCCCTCGCCAGCTGAATACAAAATGGTGGATTTGGATTATATGACTTTGCGGGGTTGAAGCAACCTTTCTGGAATAATTATGTTGTCAAACCTGATGATTATGGTTTACAAGCACATTTGCCATTCATTGTCGCCCTGTCATAATTGAAACATTTTTGAGCGACATAGCAAACACATTTTTGTGTTTGAGGAATTACTTTTGTGCATTTTTCTTACCAGAGGGTCTTTATTATTTTTGTTCTTTTCTGCAACATGCCAAGCAAAGGATTTAAGGTTTCACAGTTTTCGACCTCGCCAATCCTGCGAGTCAGAACAAATGTCCACTAACAGAACATCTTGATTTTTACATCCCCCTAGATGCTGCAATTGGCTAGGAAGTGGTTGAGAGGCAATAGGCAGCATCTGGCAAAGCTAGCCACACACACACACGCACACACACGCACACACACACACGCATCTGGTCACCTATCACTGTTAGGTTTTGCTGCTATACCGTGGCAGGTAGGCAAGGCTGTGATTCCCTGGAAGATCAATGCCATCCTGCCCGGCTTGTGTGTTCGTGTGTGTGTAGGCGGGGGAAGGGGGGGGGGGAGTGGGGGGCAGTCTCAGGCAGCTGCTACGGGAGCCTGTGTGAGCCTGATGGAGGACGGGTCTGGACCAGAACGGACAGTCAGGAGCCAGTGAACAGATTGCAGCGACTCTGATCTCTCTTCTGACAGAGCCGGTCACACACAGTCAACACAGCAAACACATATTTGCACAAACGCACATGCAGACATGGAAACACTCAATAACACTAGTCATTAGGGGGATTTTCTTGTTGCATCGGCTGTGTTTCTCTACAGGCAATTGTAAGTCAGACTTGTTGAGAACAGTGTGATGTGCAGTAATTATGCTCAGCCTGTGGGTCTGACTGAAGCACAAAGGACTTTGACGTCTTTTTTTCCGCACACCACGTCCACCATGGAATATTCCCTGCTCCTGCTTGCTGCATTTCAACTCTAAAGTCTTCATTATCTTCCTCGTCATAAAACGTGATGCCGCAAATGAGCCGTGCACGCACACGTGCCCACAGTTTAATTTGAATTACTTTAACAAATGCCCCAATGCAAATGATCCTTTTGGGAACTTGTATATGTGAATTAGTGAGTTGAGAGATCAAAAGCCACAGCAGAAGTGTTGCTTCAGCAGCAACCTCATAATTATTTTGCTGGTCCGAGAGGACTCGCCTTATCTGGCTGCGAAATTATTGGAGGATGTGGTGGTTGGAGAGGGGGGGGGGGGGGGGGGGTCCTTCAAATACACATTTCATTTTTCCTCTTTCTTTGCCATTTCCCATTTCCCCCGCTCCGTAGCTGCCTCTCTCTCTCTCGCTCTCTCCTGGGCTGTTATGACATGCGGCCATGTTGCACGGTGGCTGGAATTGACTGATGATCTCTCTGATTGAGTAATACAATCAGAGCCGCGGGGCATTGGAGATGGGGGAGAGAGAGAGAGAGAGAGAGAGAGAGAGAGAGAGAAATAGATCAGCCAGAGGTATGGGACTGAATCTGGGTATCTTAATTTAGTGGGCCATAATTAAAAATCTGTTTGCCAGTTTTTCCTCTCCCTGCTCCTCAGTCCCGCCTCCCCTTGACAATTAAAGATTTAATCACCATCTGCAAAAAGGGACTGGCAGGGAAAAGTGTGTCTGACCCAAAAAATGCAAGATGATGCCATTGAGGGACAACATTCAGAATACTTGGACACTGTTTATTTGATGTCCATTTTCAGCAAAATATGAATTTGTTTACTGACATAATTAGTAGCAATAATAATGAGCCATTGGATACAGACACTTGTGACTGTATATTTGCTGTTTGTATTTATTACAGTTACTTGCCAAAAACAGGAAACAGATCAGAGCTTTTAGTGATCTTTCCTTTCTGGCATAAATATCATGTGTAAATTAGGAAATCACAGCATAACTCGGGCTCATTAACTTATGTGTTTCAGAGTGAATAATAAACCGACGGCTCTATGCTCCATGCAGTGACTTAAGTTATAGCAGCCGAGTGTAATTCTAAATATAATTCTGCCCGAGCACATTTTGTTATCCATCAGAACAATCTGTACATAGGCTCAAACAACTTGAATATCAAATACACTCCTGTATTGTACGCCGGGAACATCATGTTCCACATCCAGCTCCAACTTTTTTCTTTCTTAATACATCTAGATAGACCGACAACAAACTTTGAAAAAGAATGTTACACTAACACAGCATTCCACTTTTACACTGGCATGTACATTTTCAATTGACTGTGTTTGCATGCAGACAATAATCTTACCCTTGGACTGCAGCATTCCTGTGAAAGAAAGAAAAAAGATTGTTTTTTATATGTGAAATGGAAAAGAATGCCATTGTCATACTCTTGCAATCTTGTGTACTGCCTTCAACAGTGTTATTCACACATTTATTTTGATCTTCTCTACCAATAATGGTAAACAGACTTTTTTTTAGATGAACTTGGCCCAGAACACAGAGTAAAGTGCTTTAGTTGGTATATGTGGTAGAAATATTACAATATCAGGATAAAAAGTTATCTGATGTTATTCATAATTATTACTTGGCAATCATTGCTGGTGGTTCACTGCTTAGAAACTCTTGTGAGGATAAAAGACCTGAAAATCTGATATAACCTAGTGAATTGCTTTACATTCATAGGGAGATTATTGATATTCTAGATAGGAAGCACGCTGATATTAGTAAGAATTGGAGAGTATTTGGGACACATATACAACATCAATTTTGTTTTGTGTGGCAGTGCTTAGAGAACTATCTTGTGTTGATTGAGTCAGTCTAGCCTGATCACAATTTATGTATTTCTGTTTTTTTAAATCTATATTCATCAAGGCTCAGTTAAGAAAAAAATATCCACAAGGACAGCCATTGGATTTGCTCTTTGTCCCGGTTTTACTGCTGTTTGTATTGAAGTGTAATGCTGTCTTTTTGTTTTTCTTGAGTGCAAAATTTTCACACAAAGGCAGAAATTCATTCAAAAAAAAAGAAAAAAAACATGCAGTGTGATCACTAACAAAAATGTGAACAAATAAATAAGAAGTGTGTGTGTCTCTCTGTGTGTCTGTGTGTGTGTGTGTGTATGTGTGTGTGTGCAGGTGCGAAGGATTCTGGGCATCACATGGGAGCACCGCATCCCCTATGCTGAGATATATGAACGAACCAACTTATTCAGCATAGAGGTGATTCGCATGCCTGAAGCTCGTCTGCCATGGCAGACCCTCTACAGCCAACTACAATCTGGCCAGAGGTGGTCAGCAAAAGCGCTACAAGGACCACATGAAGGAGCTCCTGAAGAATTGCAACATACCATCTTCAGACCTGGAAAGGACAGCAGCAGACCGACCCACCTGGCGCTCCTCCTGCCTTTCAGGTATCTCTCACCTGGAGGAGAATACATCCCTGAGACGTGCAGAGAAACACAGACAATGACATGAACACACCACAAGGACTGTCCAGCCAGATACAACACACACCTGCCCCACATGTGGAAAAGTGTGTGGAGTCATCATCTATAACGATGGACTGCCATAAGCAAGTAAGCAAGATAGGCAAAGGATGGGTGAATGCTCAAGTGTTGAAACGACCTAAAAAATTGTGAAATTGCCTGTTTTTGACGGGCGTGATTGGACCATTGCAGTCATGAATGTCAGAATCGCTGGGAACTGACCAACTCACACTGTGAGCATGAATGACAAGATACCCACCGGCCGCTGCCATCTAGCTGCAATTCTGAAAGATTTGTCAGGTCCTGTTGTGAAATTGCGCACTTTACGATGCATATGCCTTCGTCTGTCAATGACATGAGGCATTCCATATTCACTGCAAAGTAAAGCATCTTTTGAATTCACAGGGAAATAAGGCCATATGTGATTATACACCAGTTACCACTGAATTGGCAAAGAGACCCTTTAGCAGGTTTGAATGTGTTGGATGTGCTCTTCTATACAATAATAGACACTAATTAAGACAGAGACTTGGCTCAGCATGGCATTATGGAAAACTGAACACAACCCGTATTCCTTATCAGGCAATTAGACGGGAAATACAGACTAATAAATGAAGGAATTAACTAATTGCAGGTGTTTGTAATGTGGAAATAGATGAAATCAGTGAGCACATTCAGTATTTGCTCCGACCTTATATTTTGGTACCTTAAGTCCAGAACAAAATGAATCCCCCTGTAAAAGACGCCTTTATCTCACTCTTACCACAGGCTGTAATTAAGTCACAAAGTAGAACTGTCTGGAGTTATCTATGGGGAGAAGGTGGGCAGGGAAACTTTGAGACGGTGACAGATCATGAATTACAACTCAGTCTATTTCCTCTCCAAGTCTTATCGGGTTCAGAGACCTGCTCTAAAGGGGAGCTTTAGCTTCGTGTATCAGGCCAGTGCTTAATGGAATTGATGGCTCTGTATCAACTTTGGCCCAACGGAGGGGGCGGATTGGAGCAGGTTGGACTCGGAGGACGTGTGCCAAAAACCTGAAAGTCTCCACTGCCACTTGACTTGAGGTTGCTACAGATATTGGTTTTGGAGTCGAGTATCTAAATTATATAGTTTATGACTGTTGGACTGCAGAACTTACTGGAACATTACATGTTGTGGTATTTTATAAGGTAAACACAGCCATAAATGCAGCTCATTTTTTGGGTAGCAGTCGTGAGAGCCTTAGAGGAAAGAGGGAAGGGGGGAGCTGAGGTGATGAAGAATGGAGAGCGATATGGAAATGGAGAAATAGAGAAAGAGTGGTGTACAAGTTCAAAGCTGTGTTCTCAGCCGTGGTGACTCGCTGACTTGTTTTCTCTTGGCGCGAACTAACAAGGCAGCGTTGCTTTTAGCCCGGTGCCCAGAGCAGGGGGGGCGCTGGACTGGGCAAGGAAAGGCAAATTACATTCCCCGTCCAGGCACAGATAGGGGTCCTTCTGATGCCGAGCATATAACTCTCATAAATCTTTGATTTTGTTTACTGTGCAACATGGTATGAAAAAAAGCCTCATCACACTCAGCCTTGCTTTTCTTACGGTGTTGAGAGCCTCAGGATAGGTTTTTCAGTAGCATACTGTAGATATGAGGAATGAGGAGCACAAAAGAAACACTATGAAGAATGGTGTGAAAGATTTTGCTGGAGGAAAATGCGTTTTCTGAGTGTGTCAAGGACAGCGTGAGTCTATCACTTTCTTCTTAATAAATTTCTTTATACAATTACACGAAGGGATAATTGATTGATTCTCTTCTCAAAGTAAACCTTATGGACAAATGGTGAATTCTGCTTGACTAAGATAAAATACTTGCTGAGAGGCATCAAGCTCTTGCCATCTGACTGAAAAGAAGTGTCACCAAGTGTGAGTCACCAACTTTGCATTGAGTCCAAGGATACCAAATAGTGAGACCAGAGAGAGTACAGAACTAGGGCATGGAATTGGCCTTGCAAAAATCAAGAAGTGCTATGCAGTTATGTGATTTTGCAAGGCAAAAAATGTATTTAACTGAGAGATGGATAAATTATACATCACAGCTGAAATATTTCATTAAATGCTACGCCTGAAGGAGAAGGTTGTTCATGTTGTAGTTGAAGCCAACCTGTGGAAAAATTCACCCTATTTTCTCTCATTCAGTATGACTGTCTTGTATTGTCTGTGCCACCGAATTGTAATGCGCAAGGCACTCAAACAACAAACTAATCTTTACTTAATTTGTTGGTCTGAAGCTGTCTGGCATTTAGTTATATCAATGCTGAATGCCAACATGATTTCCTCAGAGATCTCTATCGCTTTCCAGTCCCCACCACTTGTGTTCTTGACCTAATCGGACGCATGAACCTACACACACACACACACACACACACACACACAAGCACTTTCCCACAAATACCCTCTGTCTCTGTCTTCCCTTCTATCTCCCTCACATACACAAAACACGCTCTATTCATCATTTGTGACAAAGGGGCAGAGATGTGTCCTATGGCTGTGCTGATAATCCTGAACCCATGTCGCAGTTAGCTCCGAGTCAGGACCATTTGGAGCCTCAGCCACATGGATCAATTAGCTGGGCAGCAAAGGGCACTTTGGCTATCCCTCACTGCTATAGGACCATTGACAGAAGGGGAAATAGGATGGATAACGGTATGTCGGTTAGTTGTTTGGAGATGGCAAGCTATTACCTTTCGGTCAAATGTTACATTCAAAGTTAGAAGTTGGATGATTTGTATGTATATATGCATAGGGGGGAATGCACATAAATACGTTGTTTTACTCCAATACTCATTGATTTCTGTACAGCAGAGAACATCTAGCCCCTGACATCTCTGCTCCAACATCATTGGAATTGGAATACTATATTACTGTTTTTGTTTTCCTGCGAATAGCATATTTGCACACATTTATTTACTTTAATCAAAAATTGTAATGAAGCATTAAATAACTATTTTAGCATATTATTGAACCAAATAAAAAAATCTGGTACCTTGCACACACACACAAGTAGCATCTAGTTTTTAAGATACAGTAAATTAATTTTCCCGCTTCCACAGTATCTTATGAACAGAAACATAATTTTAGCAAATAGTTTCATTGATTTGATGTGACTGATTTGTTTGTTTGTTTTGTAAAATGTTAACTTTTTGCCAGTGATATCTATCTTTGCCTGAGGGTCTGAGTAATACTTGCAACACTGGATGGGATGAATGAATGAGTCACTCCATCCCATAATTAATATGAAATTCCTATGCAGTGGAAATGAATAGGACAGGGTATGTCAGTATACCTCCAAAAAAGCCAGTAAGTGAAAACGATATGGTGAACAACCAACGTATTTAATTTCACAGCCTGGAAAGCAGCAGCATCTTACTCAGTGGACGGTATCTTCCCCCAAACTCTCCCAAACCTTTTTCCAAATTGACCTGACCTTCTGCAAAACTAGATCACGCTGCCAGTGGAGCGCTTTCACCCCACAGCAGTCTGTGCTGCAGCAGAGAAAAATAGATTTCCTGATTAGTGAAAGTGTGCGTAATGGTGGAACTGTCATGAAATTAGAGCTAATTATAATTTAAGTACTTTGTGACTTTTCTGGGGGGGTTTTTTCTTTTCTGTTTACTCTCAACTCCCCTGTGGAGCCAACAAATGGCTTTTTTGGAGATATTTTGACAAACCCCGTTTGGACTCATTGTTAGCAGCAACAGGCCTAGCAGCAGAAGTTCGCTGTTAGAACCGACAGCTGGAGTCAATATTCTCTGTGGGTCCAAGTACTACAGGTATGTAAAAGACAAATTATATGTAGGTCCAAAATTGCAAAACGTATCCTTTAAAGCCAATTGTGGCTTGTCCCATTTTGTCAAGTAAGTTTTATTTTTTTATTGGAGAGGTAATACATTTTACACACTGTCTATCTCTATAGTGAATAGACTGAATTAAAAAAAATTGAAAAACTTTTTTCAACAGAAGTATAGGTGAAGCAGCACCCCAGGGACCTCTGTTGACCAGATGCCACTGATAAAAACTATAATGTATGACCAAACCTAGTTAAATGTTCTATGGACCAGGGAAGGATTTTGCTGTTTTCACATTTATGGAAAAGCAAGATCAGATCTACAAAATTATTCATAATGCACCACAGAGAAACGAGGGAGCTGTGCCTCTTCAAATGATGCATAACTTAAACAGTAAAATGTTAGGAAACATTCTCCAACTTTTTAAAAGAGATTCACATGCTTTCTTGTACATTCGCCACATCAATTCTCTCTCTAAATTCCTACCTCTCTGAAACAATAAAACATGCATTTTCCAACATATAAATGAAAATGAAAATTGGATTATTTAATTTTTATTGTGTCGCACATTATGCGCACATATGTGGGAAATTAAATTGCAATTCGATTTCATGATTTAAATTGAATAACGTCACATCTGGACTTCCATAATTTTTCTTATGCTTTACTGCACCAATTACATGTCAGTGACTTGGCCCACACCACTTCCTGCCATAAGGCTAAGGAAAAACAAATGTATCAACTTACTTGACAGTATATTATATGACTTTAAGGTTACATTGAATTTCAGAAGGTGAATAAATGTTTAAATAACAACAACTTCATTTCTAGATTAAAGTGGATTCTTACCAAAATGTGACTTTTCATGTGCCGTGTGAGTAAGTATGGCACATTGTCTAGACCAGTACTGTAGCATTGTGAGTGGGCCTAAAAGAATATATGTTGGTGATCATCGCAATTGGCCCATTCGTACCAGCAATATGTAAATGACCATACTCTTAAGTGGTGAGTACTCTGAGGCCAAACCACTCTGCAACAGTGCGTAGCCCTCCATCTGCTGTTTGTCTGTGTTTAGTTATCGCTGTGCTGCATACAGGACTCAGCCAGACTGCAACATAGCCAACATTATCCAACAGAGTTCCCCTGCCATATTACCTCTAGATACAGCAACAACAGCTGATGATATACAGAATTTATATGTGTACATACAGCCAAAGGGAAAAACACAGCGTGCCTCATTACATTCACTTAAATGGAATGCAAAATACAGTAGAATCCAATTATCCTGTGTTATAATACATTGTATAGACAACATTCCCTGCTGTGTGCTGCAAACAATGAGTCACTTAACGTTTCACTTAACGTAATCACTTAAGGTTTATTAACATTACTCACACAAGTTCATATTTTTATTGTCCTTTGTGTATCTGTGTTATATACTGTATATACTGTGTATTTTTTATTTTTTATTTTTTTTTTGCTTTAACAATGCAACACAGCCATACTCATGGTTTATCAAATAATTAAAAGAAACACGTACAGATTATGTACAGTCTCACATTGTGTGTGTGATGTATGGACCTAATTAATAAGCAGTTTTAATTAATGAGCAGTTTACTTCAGAGCTGATTTGGCTACTAAGCTGATCAGCTGCTTTAATGTATCCTATTGAGAATAAAGTAATTTTAGGCTACTTTGCTTTCTAGTTAATATTAGCAGCTGAACCAAACAATGGTTATATCATATTACATGCATACGTTGAAGCACTGCATATGGTTTGTGTTGTTTTTTATTGTTTGTTTTTTCCCAAAACTCATTTTCACATCATTGCCATATAGGCTGATGCAAGATGCCATAGATAGAGTTTGACTCCGTTTTATTCAGTTTTACTCAATTTAAATAGACAATGGATTTCTTATTTAACCATGACCAAAACCTTTCCCTAACCTGAACCAAATTTTAAGTTACCTTAACCTAAACCTATTACTTTAACCCTACACTTACCCAAAGTTGTTTTACTTGCCTAATTTTAGTTGTTAGCTAACTTTTGACATGACAAAAAAGTGAAAATGTCATGTGTAATTCATGCTAGTGTCACATAATCCAATTAGTGGTAGAGGAATATAATGGTTATATAATGTGTGTCCACAACATGTAATCAGCATTTCAGAGATCCTACTCACTTCATGGTGAGGGACGTCCCGTAGCCTCCTCTTTGTGGACGTTCTGGCATTCTGATTGGATTAGCCAATTTGTGGGTAGGTCCTTGTCAATGGCGTAATCAAATAGTGCAAAGAAAGAAATGCCAGATGAAGAAATTCAATGATGGATGTAAGCGTAATCTTGTAATAGAAACCACTAAGGCTGAATACACCTACTCTAAAAGCTGAGCAGTATATCCTAGCTTTTCCTCCATGGTCTAGCCCCACCTCCTCTAAAGGAGTTTATAAAGAGAAACTCAAACAGGACAACTAGAGCGGGCTCCAGAGGTGACTGTCTAGTTCCATTTAGAAAAAGTGTTTGGTCAGTCAGTTTATTCATATCGCGCAGACCTGGAACATGATACCAAGTGTCATAAGGGATTTGCCAATCCTTAGTTCATTTACCAAACATTTAAAAAAAAAAAAAAAAAAAGGTTACTGGATAATCAAAACTGCTCCCATAATCTATCATAAAAAACCTCTGGATGTGTTGTCTGTATGTTATGTGTTTAGGGCTTGTTTACTGTGTAGAGTGAGTTTTAGGGACTGTGCTGTTTCTTGTACTGTGAATTAATTAATTTGAGTGGTTATGATGATTTTTTTTTTTTTTTTTTTTTTTTTTACCGTGACATCAACTTGCTGTTATGTTTTTAGGGCTTGTTATTGTGTAGAGTGAGTTTTAGGTAGTATGTGTTGTTTTTGTACTGTGAATTAATTTGAATGGTTATGATGATTTTATTATTTTTTACTGTGACATCAACCTGTCAATGGACAACAGATGCAAATTAGCCTGGTGGCTAAATCTGGCATATTTACATTTGATTTTAAATGTTCATTAATATACAGTCTCTATTTAAAATAAATAAATCTTAAATCTTAAATAAATCTTTTATTGAGGGGAGACACGTGTTCAGTGTCTTTCCAACAGGCTTTGGTAAAAGCTTGATATATCAACTAGCCCCACTTGTGTATGAAGAGATGGATATTGTTATGGTTAGGTCTCCCCTCATAGCACTCATGGAGGATCAAGTGCAGGAGTTGATTAGGAGTTTATAGTGGCACTGCAACTCGGGTCAGTCAAGAGGATGAATGGACAAGGATTGCCTTTGTTCAGGGGCCGTGAAGCCTGGCTGCTAAACGGTAAGTGGAGGCACATGTTACATTCCAATACAGGACCAGACTGTGTGGTATATCGTTGTGGATGAGGTCCAAGATATATAAATGGTAAATACTTATTGCTAGTGTAAAAATTAGAGAACTTTATTAAGAAAGTAACAAGGAGGTTAGCTAACAAAGCTAACATAAAGTGTTAGCTAGCCCTGTCATGCTGTCCTGTGTTTACGCTTTACTTACGGTGACCAGACGTTCCGGTTTGTCCGGGATTGTCCCGGTTTCAAGATGGGTGTCCCGAGTCCTGACAGATATCTGTAAAACACTAAAATGTCCCGGTTTTCAACATTCACTACCAAATTGTCCTGGTTTTCACCACAATTAAAATAATAATAATAGTATTATACTTATTTTCAGCGCTTACATAGACGTTTATCATGTTCTGTCCCGCTCATTATTACCTAACCCAATCAAAAAACATAAACAATGCACCAAATAAACTATGTTTTGGTGGATTTTTTGAGACAAAACATAATTTTTCGTTTGAAATACTCACCCTAGCTTTACTTGAACTCATGTCTGTCAAGCTGCGTTTTTTTTTTTGTTTCAACCTACTGCAGGAAACATCATAGAAATTCAACTTAATAGTTGCTGCTATGCTAGTCTTTCAGTGTAGGCTACCACAGTTTGTTGTATTACATTTTAAACAGTGGTGTCAGTGGCCAGAATTCGCTGTTGGAACCCACCTATCTATCCCTGGTGGAAATTCTTTGCATAATATTTTATTTTAATGCATTTTAGAGAGACTTTTAACTTAGTTTTAAGTTTATTAAAAATTGCTGTAATATTTTGCAGGATAAAATCACTGATGGTTGTCATTACAAACACTCCTCATGGTCCAAAATATCTGCAGCAACATCACTCAGATAGCTACAACACTTGTATCCTAACTGCTGCTCATGTCCCCCCCTGCCTCTCTGTTTCGTAGAGTGATGAACGCAATACTGGAGATGCTCACTGTGTTGACTTCACAGAAGGGAGACGGCAGGAGCTGAGGAGGTTAAGCTGTAATTTTATTGGCAGAGTGAGTTGGTGTGTGTTCAAAGCAGCAAGAGTAACAGCTTGGGACTTCTTTAAGCGCACAAAACGTTGCACAACCACCGGTACTGCTCTGTATTTTTATATTTTTTTTAATGTTTGAAGAAAAAAAGTTGAACAGGAATGTGCGTTGCCTCGTCAAATTCACTCCCGGAAAGCTGTTGCGTTGCGTTCCGGCCCAATGACAACCCTGATTTTAAATTGGCACCGACCATGGGATCAGAATGCTGATTGAGAGGGTGGCGGAATCTGGAGCCAAGACAAGGAAAGACAGGGATGTGAAGTGGAAAAGATTGATGTACAAGGAGAGGGAGAGAAAATTAACATTGAGAAGGCCATTGATAACAAACAAAAAAAAGCTTTTGCCATGTTTCCATGGTGAAGGAGGTATTTAAGCACATTAGGCTTTTAAGTTGTTTTCGTACACGTCTTTGAAAACTTAGACAGCTTAATGGTGACGTAACCACCAAACTTTTCAAAAGTGTCAGTAGTTACAGTGATAATGTAGATAAAGCTACAGTATGTCAGATTAGTGATAATGTTAACACACATGTTGTCATTTGAATGACACAGCCTTCTCCAAATGAAAGACAACTATGAATATCATAGCTGAAATGGAGAATAAATTCACCTGCTCATTTGATTTTAGCCCAGACCTTGCTATTATATGTCATGTTTTATCGCCTCTTTGTCACCTTTCTGTGGTATTCAAATGCATGTGACCTGCGGTGGCTGCAGATATTGACACTTTTTCATGTTAGTAGAATAAGAGTTTGGTTTGAAATAAATAAGAACCCCCACATCATCTCATCCCAGCAACAGTCATAGATCTGTGTTTACTTGGCAAACAAGCAGTTAATGTAATACTTCTCACAACAGGTTGACTCCAAACAATACAGCCACCTACCGTATCAGAGCAAGACAACAGACAGAGACAGAGAGGCATAGTAGGCAAAGGGTAAAAGGTAAACAACAAACAAATCAATGTGTGATTTTGAATTATTTCCTGCCAGGCCGACACCTCTCTCTCTCTCTCACACACTCTCTCTCTCTCTCTCTCTCTCTCTCTCCCTCCCTCTCTCTCTTTCTCCCCGACTGGCCCGACCTGATTTTAGCGGCGGGGTCCTGTCACGCAGCACAACATGGGCGGAGGGTTTGATCAGCTTTTCCACGCGGGGGACTCAGGCGTGCCACCAGGCTGGCGCTGTCATCTTGAAGCAGAGGTGCATGACAAAGGCCCGGGCTGGCAGGTGCAGCGCTACCCTTGGCATACAGCGGTTGTTGCTCTGGCTGTTTTTGTTGTTGACCCCCCCCCTCTCATTTGTTGTTTCAGGCAAAGACGGGAACTTGACAGACAGTGCGGGCGCATGAACCTGCAAATGATATCCACAGGGGTTTGGACTGGTGTATTGTCAGTCAGAGTGAGAGAGGAAGCGTAGGATATTGCGGTTTCATGTGCTTGTGTGTGTCTGCACGTCTCAGTTTGTGTATCCTCATATTACATAGGGTGTATGCCTCTGTCTATCACATTTATAATGCGTGTGGATACTGTCCTTTTTTGACTCGCCTTCGCTGTTCAGGATTTACTTGGCCGGGTAAAACATTTATACAAGGAGCCAGAGAGCAGGAGAGAGAGCGAGAGAGAGGAGGAGAGCGTGGGCATCCTGAACTGCGATGAACTGTTGCCTCCGATTGAGCTCTCATTTCATGGTTAAATGTGGAGTTAATGGCTGGTCTTACATGGTGGTGACTCCAATGTCTCTGACTCAAGCCTCCATTAGTCCCTGTGGCTTAAAAATGGGTGACTGACTTCTTCAAGTAGCAGAGCAAACAGCAGCTTTCTTGTATAGAGGATAGGTTTTAGTCTGAAAATCACAGCTGCATCCCTAAAAAACGAAAGGTTGACTTCCTTGAAGCTCAGAGTGAGTTTTGTATTCATTTGATCAATATGGCAACAAAGGACTATGAGGTACAATACGTCAACAAGTGTCAAAATGTATGGCACGATGATCAATATGCCCTTTCCTTGTACAAGCTCAGTGACTCTTTGTAACGCTGTGTAAACATCAGCGATCTTTAATCTTGCTGAAAATTCAAGAAGTGATAGATTACTATTAATTACAAAAGTGGAGGAAAATATGCCAAGGTGAGTTATTCTGCTATGAAAGAGGAGAAATGCTTGAGTTAAAGAAGTTTATATAAAAGAACTGTTGAGAGTGATGGAAGCCTTTGGGAAGTTTTGAAAAAACACACATAGCTTAACTTTGAGGAGAACTCTCAAAACTATGCTTCGAGAAACATGGTCTTTGAAGTACAATGAATAATGTATCCATGTTCTACATTTGAACAGAACGAGCCGTCAGGTTGCAGACTTGCCGCCATTATGTCCTACCATTTGCACTAATCCAATCAAAGCACTTGGTCCACTTTCATCACGTCGTCCTCATTTTATATGTCCACCAATGGTAACAGGAATACTCCGTCACCACTTTAAACTCCCCGCTGTAACTCTTCTAATCACTATGTCTCACTACATAGTTATCCTTAGGCAGAGAGGATGTGGCTGCTTTTTAAAAGCCAACTTAAAAGATTTATTATGATGATTTTCATCAGTGAGAAGCGCAGAGGTTTGGCATGAAAATGAGGGGGAAGATCTCAGCGAGAGTGCGGTTATGAGCGGGGATATGCATTATGGATATATCTGATTTTGGGAAAGGGGGTGTGTGAGGTTATATGTGTGGTGCGCACACATATAAACCAGGCAATGCCAGTGAAAAATAAAAAGGGGTAGAAGACAATGGGATAAGTAGAGGGACGGAGACAGGGAGGGGGCGAGAGAAAGGTTAATGTGACAAATAATTGGAGAAAAGTACAGCCACAGGGATTGCTTATTAAATTGAATCAGTGGTGGATGTGAAGACTGCTGGTTAGATTAAAGGCACCGTGAGGTGTTTTAAATTGGGTGCCAAAAATGCAGTGCTAAATCTGAGAGGACAGTAGGTATCTGGACCAGCTCACTTCAACAAGGACCTATTGTGCCCACAGTTCCATTTCTTTCCCAACATGGAGAGAGCACTCTCCAGAGTGTGAGAGGACAGGATCCTGAATTAGATATGGAGAATTAATAATGTATGGTACCAAAGTCACACAAACACACACACATGCGCACGCACACACGCGCACGCACACACGCACGTATCAGGGCAGGTATTAAGGATCTGCACCCCAAAGGTCAAGAGGGAGTTAAGGTCTCCTCCTTGTCAATTACTTATGGTCAAATTAAATATTGAGTTCCTCACAGGGGCAAGACTCGATATTCAGTTTGCTGCAGTGGGGACTGAATTTGCCTCTCTCACCACTGGCAACTATCCCTACCCCTCCTGCAGGATGACTAAAGAAAGAAAGAAAGAAAGACCCATATATGAGATCAATTTGAACATATAAAATCCCTGAAGTTTAAGCCAATAAGCTACATTAGACGGCAGAAAATAAAATCGGCATGTGACGTCTGAAAAGGTCAAAGACAGTTTGAAACGTGGAGCCTCAGCACAGACCGCTCCTGCATATGACGAATGCCACTCCAAGGCCTCCGGGTCATTCGTCATAGAGATCATAAATCCCTCCCCCTGGTCAGCGTGCGTTTGGAGCGGGTGTGATTTAGGTGGCCATGGTTTACCCAACTCTGCATATAATAACTTGCCTTAAAGAGCTTTAAGGAGACCAAAGAAATCCAGAGAGAGAAGCCCCTCTCTCTCCCCCCTGTCATCTCATCCGGGACGAGGTGTGACTGATTGCGCGGACTTGATCGACTACTTTGCATGACGTACAATCAGATAAAATGGCCATCACTCGGGCTCTATCGCGTCATAAATCACCACTGAGATATGGAGGAATATGTATTCACTTTCTCCATAAATCATGGTTATCCCTCATCTAAGAGTCAATTATCTAACGCGCAACAAATGGCTTGGCAATAACCTTGAAGATAGGGGATACATGCAGCGGGGCCAGCTTGTGAATTGTTAAATCTGGTCCTTTTTTGTATCCCCTGGCCACAACGCTGCATTATTTAAAGGCTGATTGAAGATGGATTTATGGAGATTTAAAAACTTATAAAGTTTTATTTGATGTGAGTCCGATGACTCATTGCCCACACTGTCATCTGGGTGAGGAATTTGTGTCAGTTTTGATGAGTAAATGGATGGTATTTCATATTGTGCCCCTTGTTCGATGGCACAGTATTTTATTTGTTCGGCAGGCAGTGGCACTTAGTAGAGGAGCAAATTACATTAGAATGAAGGCATTCGGTGATCAGTAGACATTCTTGGACACTGTACGGCTGATCTGCACTTCAAAGACAAACACATCTTTTGTAATTCAAGCATGTCTCTTGTTAGTGCAGTACAGAAAGGAAACAAGGCAAATCACAGTATATTTTCTTCTGTGCCATGGTGATCCTTATAATTGCTAGCAAATGAAAGGGGTCACAGGAACAGAGATAGTCTTTGTTCTGTTTCTACACCACATTGGTTCCATTTGAACTTCACAGCGTTTGTATGTTACAAGTCCGCTGACAGTCCCTGGGCAATAATTGGGTGCTTTAGGCCGAGGAACTTCAGACAGACACAGACCCAGTGTAACAAGCTCTGATGCAAAAAAAAAAAAAAAAAACCAAAGTCAACAGAGATACCGAGGCTTGTCCCCAAGCAATTATTGTATTCCAACCATAAATATTTAGTTGCCTGGAGAGTATACAGAGCAATGAAAAGCTTGCCGATCTATGTTTATTCACAGTACTTTATTTGATTTTATATATAAATAGATCCTGATCTGGTTAGCATGAGTGTTTGCTTGCAGATGATATCTTGGGGAGCTGCAGTTTTAGCCTTCAGGAAGCAACGAATAAAGAAAGCAAAGCCTAAAATTAACAATATTTTCAGTCAGTCAGCATTTGGGGCTACATTGTAAAACAGATCTGTAAGAATGTACAGCATTTAAGGGAACTATGAGAGCAGATGTCATCAGCATGTTGTCTTTCCTCACATAGTTCTTAAAAAAAAAATAGGTTGTACAATTATAGTTTACCGTGTGTCACACAGAAAAGGTGGAGGTGGAGTTGACATTAGCTGCGAACAAAGGCTTCAGAGATTCACAGTGCCCCTGCTGTTTGTTCACACTCTCCTAGGAGACGGTGTCAGAGGAGTGGTGAGGTGTACCATAAAGTCTAGCAGAGGTCAGAGTCAGTAAAAGGCCCCGGAGAATGTCACCTCAGCACGCTTGTATTCATCTCACTGAGAACCAATGGCTTAGAAGACCAGCTCTATTCCTCCATACAGGCAGGGGGTCTGAAATCTCTCTGTCTCTTTCATTCCGTTTCACTTTTTTTCTCTTCTCTCTCTCTCTGTCTCTCCCTCTGTCTCTCTCCGCCCTCCTCCCATTCCCTCATTTCTCTCTCTGTTCCAGTGCTTCTGGTAAATGGATCTGCGCATCACGGGAAATTCTCATCTCTTCCAAGACAGGTTTACTCTCCAGATAAAATCTCACTTCCCGTCCCCGGGTGCAGACCTCTTCTTCGCCTTAAGGGATGTTTATCAGTGATTGTGGGGCACCGATTCAGCGCCGGGGTCACTCTCTTCCCGTCTCCACCTCGCTTCCAAACTCTCTCTCCATCTACTGTAAATTGAAAAGGGATTTCCGCAGCCAGGTTATTACAGTGAGCTGTCAATTGATGTCAGTGACCCTCCAATCAATGAAGAAACCCAACAATTACCGACGTTCTTCCTGATGTTTCACTCGAGGTTGACTGACTGGGAATACGCACACTTGCGGGGAAGTAGGAAAATAAGACGCATGCAGTGATGTAGATGAACAGAGACTGAGAAGTCGATTGGTATGGGGGAGAAGGGGTGCTGCGGATGGATGGTGGCCAGCTTGAGAGTAGATCGGGGAGGGAGGGTGGGAAGTAGAGGGGAGGAAGAGAGAAAGAGTAGGGTAGATGTGTTGTGCATCAGTGAGGTGAGAAATTGTGTGAGCTGTGCAGATGGCATGCTCTCACCTTCATCAAGCTCCCCCTCCATCCGTCTTCTTTGCCCTAGCGCCCATGCCACATAACATGGCCTAGTTAATGCGTCCTTCATAGGATGCATCTACAAGGGTCTCAAACCATGTGCCATGAAGGCCCAAGAGTGTGCAGGTTTTAATTCCAGCCAAAGACTACAGCAGGTGATTTAACTGATTAGCACACTGTCAACCAGAGAGAAGGAACTAGTAAAAACAGCTGGTATAGTGTTTAGTTAGAATGAAAACCTGCAGACTCTTGGCCCTTCATGACACATGGTTTGAGACCCCTGATCCACAACTGACGGAGATAGGGGGGTTAAACTTGGGTTGGCTGCTGAAGCAGTGATTTCCTTGAAGTATAATCCTTTATATAATTAAATGTCTGTTCTGCTACTCTATATAGATGATTGACATAATACATTCAACCTATACCCCGTTCATGACAGCTTTTACATTTGCAGTTCTGGACACCCGGTGTCAGTAGGTCTTTCCTGGTAGGTCTTTCCTCTGGTGCTGGTACTGGACATATTGTTTGATTGACAGGTGATCTCTGGGAAGTGCAGTACAAAAATACCACAGCACCAAAAAAAAATGTGACATAAAACAAAAATTAAACCACCACCACTTTAAATCACTTGCATGATGAGTGATAAAACTGGCATGTTCATGATAGTGTACTGCATTGTTCTACTGCATTGTGTACTGCATTGTTCTATTGTTTTCCCATGTAGCACTTAATGTTTTGTTGGTTTCTATGAAATTACAATAATCCACTAACCTCATGAGCCATCTGGATCTGTTGGGGTTTCTTTTCAATTCAAGGAACCCTTAAGATCTAGATGCCAGTCAGGATTAATAGTCCTGTGCATCCTCAGTTTGCTAAAAGTTTATAGCATTGCTAAAATCCAGGGAGGGTTTGTCAACATAGAAAACACGCTAGTCATGCCCGCAAGTCCTCACAAACACTCAGCTACTCATTAGAGACACTGTGGTCTATCTACAATGCAGAGCAGGCCATAGATTGACACCTCCCTCCCTGCTCCCCCCCTTATCTCACTCTCTCTTTCTTCCCCTCTTCGTCCCCAGGAGCCAAACAGATGCGTAGGCTGCACTAAAGCAGCAGCTGATTGTGTTTGTGATGTTTATCGCTCCCCCAGCTGCTGAAGATTTACAGTAAATATCTCTTTTATGGCTCACACCGGGCTCTGCATTTACACCGGCGCGCCTAGTTCCTCTCCCGCCTACCCCCCAGCCGCCCCCAGTCAACTAGAGGCCTGTAACCACGACTTGTTTCCTCTGCCATATGCGGCGTGGACTTTAAACGAGGTTTCCTGCATGTGTATCATATCATTAATTGCAGGATCTCACAATGGTTCATAAAACACTGTTCATTTTAGATTTGTGCGACGGTAAATATAGATGGCATTTATTAGTTTTGTTTTTTTGCCCACAGTCAAACATGCAAACAAACTTTGAGATGAAAGTCAGGGTGAAAGCGTTGTATTAATAATATTGTTATTGTTCTTCATATTGATTGTGAAGGTAGATCTGTGGGATTTAGTGGAACCAATGCCTCGGTTCATTGTTTCATTCCCATCAATAATTGCATTTGAAATCTTGTTATTTGTATTCATGGGAGGAGTGAACTTTAACCACAATTTGCACATATATAAATGAAATCCTGCTTTCAGCCTTGGCTTTTGTAATGTGACATGTACAGTAGGAGTGGAGAATGAACGGAAGCAGATTGAAAAGTTATTAAGACTCCTGTGTGTGTGTGTGTGTGATTCTGTGTGATTGTGTGTGTGAGGGCAAGTGATCTCATGAAGAACAGGTGTACATAATTTTCAGTTCCTTGATATAATGTGGGTGTGTGTGTACACTCCTTGCTCTTGCTCATTACTCTCCTATCGACATAAAGCCTGTCAGCAAATAATAAGTCTTGAACTATCGTATAGTTCACCAAATACATTATTAGTAATATATTACAGTATTAAAGTTCAAATTTGATCATATTGCTCCACTTTTTAATTTGAGAATGTGGTTGAAGTATGAATAAAGTTCATGCTTTGTATCGCACTGGAGTGTTTTTCCTGATTTTTAATGCATATGCTCTTTCTCCCCCAAAATCTATACCGGTACCGGTAATGTGCCATTATGAAGTGCGGTGCAGAATCAATGATACACTTGGATGACACTTTGAATTGTCTGCCAACCATTGAAATATTTTAACACGCTGTTTAAGGCAAGTGGAGCGGACGAGGAGAGGATAATATGGTGAAATCAATGTGCCCATCTCCCTCTTGGCATCTGTACAAGAATAGATTTCTTTTCCGGGATCACCCATGTTTTCATTTCATGGTTCTGGCCACGCTTCCCTCTCACCATTACCCTCTCAGCCAGACGGTTATCATGCCTTGCGGAGCATACAGGGGATGAAGGGGTTGGAAGGGGGGGTGGGTGGCAGAAGGAGAGGCTTGCATGGGCGCACGCATAAAGGTGAATGATACGGAAACTATCCGTCACGAGCGGAAGAGAAATGGTGGGATGTGTTGATGGCGAAAAGGATGTAGGGTGATGGAGGGTCGATCAAGGGATGGAGTGATGAAAGAATGCAAGTTGGACGAGGGGTTAGGTGATGGAATGGGGGCCTCCTGGAGTCCAGGTCAAAGCCTGAACTCTGAAAGCACCCATTTGATCATGACATGTCAAGGATGTGAGTAGAGAGAGAGAGAGAGAGAGAGAGGAGACGAGAGCGAGGGAGAAAGATGGCACAACACCCGGAAAAAAATGCTCATCATTTGGCGGCAGATTGAGTGATCCGTTTCAGGAACTGGAAGTGGTGAGCACCTGTGTGTGTGTGTGTGTGTGTGTGTGTGTGTGTGTGTGTTTGCGTTTATGTGCACGTGTGCTTACCTCCATTTCATGCACTGTCTCGCACCCGTCACTCCATATGGGTAGGTGGTGTATTGCTTAGCCCATAGATTTGACGGACGGCACATCAGAGCACCGTATCGATCTGGGAGGTGTTGGGTGTGTGTGTGTGTGTGTGTGTGTGTGTGAGGGGGTGGCAGTTGTGGGTGGTGGTGGTGGTGGTGGGGGGGGGGGGGGGGGGGGGGGGGGTTGTCGGACGTCACAGACAGAGAGATGGAGGATGGTATCAGGCATGCAATCTACCAGCCAGGGACCCCGGCGTGGAGGGATAGGTCGGGGCCATCCATCTCTCTGCATTACCCTCAGCCGCAAGGACATTAAGCCAAAGGGATAAGGGCCTGTCTGGGGGTGTTTAGAGCTGCGCCTGGTTATCTCTCTGCGGGGACCGAGAGGCTAGAAGCCAGCGAAACACCCAGGCAGATGGACACTTCCTCTGCTTTGATGTCTGTCAAAATATAGGCGGAGGAGAGGGAGAGTGCATGGTGTAGGGCTTCTCACTCTGTTACCCCCGCTTTTACGCTCAAATAATTCAGATGATAATGTGAGTGCATTTCGCGATGATGTTAATTGTCCAGGTGTATCCCGAAACTACAAAATGTCACCAGGCCCTGCGTAAAGGAAAGAGAGGATGAACATAACAAGGCATGGAACTGTGGAAATATGGCCATTTGAATGGCAACATGTATTTTATTTGTTGTTTTTTTCCTCTCTGATATTCTTCCTGGGATCTTAGAGAGGCAAATGAGAGGGGATTGGTGGGTAAGCCCTTTTAAATCCAGGGAAGTGTCGCCTTATCCCACGTTCTCCGCAGATCGATTGCTGCTGGATTAGAGACACTCAGGAGAATCTGGTCAAAATGAAAACTTGGAGATAGAGACGGAGGACTGGGAGAGAGGTAGGGAGAGAGGTAGGGATGGAGAGATCGAACTATTAAGTATAGAGACACAGACTTCAATGTCAATTTAATCAAGCAAGACTCTGTCAGCACTTCTACTGAAGGCATTCAATAGATTAAAGTATTTTTTTCACCACTAGAAAACCAGTCAAGTCTGGTTATATAATGTCATTCTACACTGATAATAAAAAGCCACTATAGTTTCAACCCATTCAACCTAATTTTTGGTTAAAACAAAGATGCTTGTTTGATTCTCAGCTCTTCTCTAAAGGTGCAGCTGCTACTTTGGCTCACTCAAACCTATTCTACAGCTCAACCTATTCTAAATCTTATTCTAAATCATATGAAAGCAAGATCTCAAGAGCAGGTTGTTATTTTCTGTGGGTAATAGCCTTGTACCTAATGAGTTCTTCAAACGCTTTGACTTACAATAGACAACAATGATGAATGGAATTCAGGTTCATGGATTTTCCTGTACAGATAATCACAGATTCATCTAAATGGCAGCTGCAATAAGCAACATTTTCTGACCACAAGAGGGCGACGGAAATTGCAAAGCACCACACAAAAAAGGCTAACAGCTAAGCTAAACGTACCTATGGAGAAGTGTCACTGGTTACCAGTCTCACTTTACCAGAACTTTCTCCTACTGAAGGTTACATGTCTCACAATGACAAGTGAAGAGGGAGGTAGCAAGTTTACTAGTTTAACAAGTTTACTCGCTTGCTTCATCGATTCCACCATTATGAGAATTTTTTTTTTTCAGAAATAGGAGGGGGAGTACGCCGCTTTTAACTAGCGAGGGAGGAGCCAAGCTAGTTTAAAAAAATGAAAAGCCACTGAATGGACTGGGAGGAGCCTCGTTTCGGAGCGGAATTTGACAAAAAGCGGATATTGGTTTATATCACTATGTCTCAATTAAATCTCTACATAGCACACATTAGTTTCAGGATTAGTTATGTGGTCTGATATTGCTTATTGAAGTTTAAAAATGTAGTTATTTTTTTGTCCAACGTGCATCTTAATCCTGCTGAAAAGTAAGATGACCACTACCTTATAACTCCCATTTGCAATATCAAAGTAAAAAACAGCTGCAGACACGCAGCGTTGCTCAGCAGACATAAAGGCTGTGTAGACAAACGAGTGCGGGAGCGAGACTGTGTGGTGTCCCTGTCACAAATGAGTCTGGGGCCAGCCTGGCGTGATAAGGGCGAGATAAAAAGGAGTGCTGATGGGGCCCTGAGGACTCTCTAAATGAGACAGGGATACTAAGGCGATATGCAGGGTGTTTTTCACTCTGAAAGGCCTTTCACTGGCCCTGGCCGCCTGGCTGGACCCTCCCCTGGTGCCATGGTGTGGAGCTCTACCAATCAATAAGTCACACTATCAGGTTTGGTCATTAGTGATTAGTAGCACACACACACACACACACACACACACACACACACACACACACACATACTGCCAAACACACGCATATGCAGGAACTTGTGAAAACAAAAAAAACCCAGCAACAAACAGATAACTATAAGAGCTTTTAAGCACTGTGAAAAAAAGAAGCAACACTCATTGTTAGTCCAGCCATGCAACTTTCAGAGTTGTTTGTTGTGCTCAGTCATTAATAAAACTTTAGTGTTTAGATATTGACATAAGGTACAACATTGGCCTACGGGACAATCATTCTTATCTGCATTCTCGTTTGCTACTTTAAGTTTTGTTATATTCCATTCACATCCAGTATGAACTTATGAGTCACAGGGAAGCAATGTGACCGGTGGTGAAATTTGTTGGTCAAATTCGTTCAATCTGAATTTGCATTCTGGCCAACGGTGCAGAATTAATGATCCGTTAAGTTATTGCAATCTCCCACTAAAGTGCTTATTGCAATTAGATCTAAATCATTTGAATAGATTTTGCATACCCAGTGCAAACATTTGGTGGAGTCATTCCTGCAATATACATAAAAGCATGTATGCATTTTTATTTTTTAGGCCAACACTGGAGTTACTCAGACTCTGAGCATTGTGCTATAACAATGTCAGTGCCTACCGAGGACGCTGAGGCATGCTTAATAGACAGATGTTGAATCTAGGTTAATTGTGATTATAAAAGGTGTCATGGAACAGAGGCAGCAGATGATCCTTTTTATTTGGCTGACAATAAAAAAAAATCAGGATGATATCGGCATCATGTGATTTGGTGGGGTTACTGAGGTGTGCTGTTAAAGTTAACATAATTTTCTGACCAGATTGAATTCCTGTAAAGGCCACAGCCAGCTGGTATTTGATGGGTTCAGGAGACTGTTAGGAAACATCATTGTCCTTTTGTATCACTGTTTCCATCGTCACTGGCGCGTTTTCTCTGTATGATCACTATAGTACTAGTATGACAATTGTTCCAAATCCAAAGTCGAATGATTTGACTTGCTGGATGCTGAACTTTCAGTGTCATTTGGCTGTTGTGAAAGTGACACAGTGGCTGACAGAGCGGTTTTAAAATGCTTGTTATGATCTGACCCATCTTACATATCAGAGTGGTAAACAACATCCTCTTCAGCATCAGCCCCTCCACATTGGGAAGATGGACAGTCTCTCTGTCTCTATCTCTGTCTCACATACAAGTACACACACACACAAATGCACACCCATAAAGTACATCCACGCACATGCAAACCATACATACACATACACAAACACACACAAACGCAAGCTACACACACACTGTCAGACCGATGAGTGGAACAGCAGCCCATCCATTCCATTTCATGGTGAATTCTACTGAGGGCTCTGTGTTTGTGTGTGTGTGTGCGTGTGTGTGTGTGTGTGTGTGCGTGCATGTGCACGTGCGCATGCAAGTATATGCCATTCTGTGTATTTTCCTTTGAGCGAGTTTGTGTGTGCCTGCTGAGCGTATTTACTTACGTCACACTGTCTCAGTATGCAGATGTACACACAGCTGCCTAACTCAACTCAGCTCAGCCTTATTCAAAGGCAGCTTTGGGGTTTTATAGACTTCATGGCAACACAAGGGGATAGCGGGTTTGTCAACAGACCCCAACACACACAGCACCAGACCCTCTTCTTCTCTGAAACCAACACCATCCTTAACTTGTGTGTGTGTGTGTGTGTGTGTGTGTGTGTGCACACGTGCAACAGTACGCATGCACGTGTTCTGCTGTTTGCCCTCACAGCAGCAAGGATCTCTGCCATGTCAATAACAATGAGAGCAGCCAAGATTTTAATGGGAATATAATCTCCTGTCTATTTGTTCTTCTTTGGCACTCATATGTATTTAGTCTGCCTGCTGTGGTTCAGAAGGAGAGGAGAGAGGGATGAAACAGCGGAAGTTGGAATTTGATCAAGGAAGGGACGGCTCGTTGGGGGAAACGAGGGCAGGAATGCTGGAAAGGGGAACGGACAAGAGGAAGGAAGGAGAAAGGAATGGATAGAGGAAGGAAATGGAGCTGGAGGAAAGGGAAGGAGACAGGGAAGGAAGAGAAGAACAAAGCTCTTCAGTGAGAGCAATATGGCATCTCATATTTTCTATCAGATAATCTATGCTTTTTTATGAAGAGCACATCCCTCTGCCTCTCTTGACATATTGTAGTTCATCCTATCACAGTCCCTTCCACCCTTTACCTCTGCTCTAATGCTTCTGTGAGGGCATCTTCCCCCTCTCCAAACACTTTCTATGACACACAAATACGTGCTCACAGCCAGAACCAATGATCCTTTCCTTGGCCTCGGCGAGACCAAAGACCTCTCTGCTAGAGAGATAACGAGTTCCCCTAGCAGAGTGCGAGAGACAGGGTAGGAGCGAGATACAGAGAGATGAGCCCGCTGATAGGGAGGAGAGGAATAACAGTCACCAGTGCACGACTCCCCCGGTCTTCCTGTGACTAATAATGTTGTCCTTCAGGTGGCAAGGGGTATTCTTCCTTTCGTTTGTCTCCCTTTCCTCTTCTCAACCCAAGGATACACTGACTCTAACTGGCCAGACCACATCAGTGTGCAGTGTTGAGTGCTGTGTGTGTGTGTGTGTGTGTGGAGGTTACACACACAGTCCTGAGATAACAGCCTGTTGCAGCATAACCTTCAGCAGAAAAAAACACAGCAAACAGCAAACAAATAACGCTTGAAGGAATACACCAGGTTTTGGTGAGATTGTCCCATTGGTAAACTTACCTGTTATGTGATGAGAACCTAGACACCATAATCATCCAGTCTGGTCTCATGAAATGAGCATGATGTCTTCAAATGCAAATATGTGCTCCATGCACGGAAAGTGAGAGAAATACATTGAGAAACTAGAAACAGGTAGTTGCTGGACTTAGAAATGGTGCTGTGGTTGGGAGATGGGTGAAAACATCTGCCTTCAACTCCGGTGACCAGGGTTCATCTCCCAACTCAAACCAAGTGTTCTACTGTGAGTGAAGTTTGATTTGTAGGTTTTATTAATTTATTTATTATTTAAAGACCAAAACCTTACCTTAAAGGGTAACTTCGGTATTTTTCAACCTGGACCCTATTTTCCCAACTGCGGGTGTCTAAGAAACTAATGGGTACAACAATTTTTGAAATTGGTCCAGTATTGAGCGAGATCGCTTCAGCCGGCAGCCGCGAAACAGGCTGCAATGTAATCCGACGGGGCAAATGCGCACCGTCAATGTACGTCCACTAAAAATGCTTGTTTTTGCCACTGACTGGCTCAGATTGTTATTATAAGTGTCTGACACAATATGGAAAGGACCCTATACAGAAATGAAACGTACTTCCTTACCTTTAGCTTGATCCCGTCTGTGTGTAACCAAGTCTCGCCCAAGTCCCGCGAGAGCTTAGTTGTTGCAGGAAGTCACCTGTGGAAACGTGAGTGAGAGTTGGAGAGAGGAGTGCTACCGGGAGGAGTTTGTTGTGTTGGAGTACAGAGATCGTAGCTCAGTGTTATCTAAAAGATTTTCTAAGTCATGGCTGAATATTTACCTGATTTCGACAACGTGGAAGAGGCCTTTGAATTCGATGGCGGCCCGTATTTATTTGAGCCAGAGTATACGGATGAAGAGCTCCTACTCATTGAAGAGCTACCATCATCATTCATTGCCAGTAAGTATCTCTATGATATCTGCTAATGTATAGGATATACAAATGTAGGCATAAAAGTGGGCTTATAGGTCGTATAATAGATAAGCATAAATATGACATTTTTACACCACGCACACACACTTTGGCAACAATATTACACAGATAATTTCAGCTTGTTGATATCACTTATTGTATTATTATGAATGTCAACTGCTGAAAAGGGGAAATGAATCTATATACATATTTTATAATCAATCATGACTCAGTTGATAGGTTATTTTACACATACTACTGGCTAGCTCCGCCAAGGAGGTTATGTTTTCGGTGCCGTTTGTTTGTTTGTCTGTCAGCAGGATTACGGAAAAAAAATACTGGCCCGATTTTCATGAAACTTGGTGGAAGGGTGTAGCATGGGCCAAGGAAGAACCCATTAAATTTTGGAGCGGATCTGGATCCGACTCACGAACAAACAATAATAGCATGAACCTTGGCGGAGGTCTGCGCTCTCTGAGTGCCTTTCTAGTTTAGTGATTGTTTTTGCCGTGTGTACTGATGCCAGGACAACACAATAACTTTAGCTAATAACTTTACCTCCACTCTGTCTGCAGCAGGTCTCTCCACTCTCGGGACAGCATTTTTCTTTAGAAAAAAGTGCTTTGGGGTAGGATTTCGTCTCCTCTTTGGCTGGCTGTAGTCATCCCGGTCAAAATGGTCACTGCAGACCCGATGGTCTGCAAGGCGCAGCGTATGGACAGGAGTGTTGGCATCCATTTGTAGCACAACTAGCCACAACTTCAGCGGGTCACAACAAAGGCAGTCTGTGAAAGCTGCGCGAAGTGTTGCGCGACATTTTGTTGGCACAATTCGGAAATGCGCAAACACGAACCATTGTTTTGTTTTTGTTGTTTTTTTTTTAGATCTTTTAGATAACGCTAAGCTACGATCTCTGTACTCCAACACAACAAACTCCTCCCGGTGGCACTCCTCTCTCCAACTCTCACTCACGTTTCCACAGGTGACTTCCTGCAACAACTAAGCTCTCGCGGGACTTGGGCGAGACTTGGTTACACACAGACGGGATCAAGCTAAAGGTAAGGAAGTACGTTTCATTTCTGTATAGGGTCCTTTCCATGTTGTGTCAGACACTTATAATAACAATCTGAGCCAGTCAGTGGCAAAAACAAGCATTTTTAGTGGACGTACATTGACGGTGCGCATTTGCCCCGTCGGATTACATTGCAGCCTGTTTCGCGGCTGCCGGCTGAAGCGATCTCGCTCAATACTGGACCAATTTCAAAAATTGTTGTCCCCATTAGTTTCTTAGACACCCGCAGTTGGGAAAATAGGGTCCAGGTTGAAAAATACCGAAGTTACCCTTTAACTTTAACCTTAACCAAATAGTTTTAGTTGGCTAAACCTAACTCTAACCTTAACCAAAGTTATTTTAGCTACCTGACCTTATCCTTAATCTTAACAATAACCATAACAAAAGTCATTTTACTTCCTAAACTTAACCGTTTCTAACCTTTTCATGTGATAAACAAGAGGAAATGGTGCGTCCAATTTGTGCTATATGACACATAATCTGTGGTAATTTGTGGTGGAACATAATGTTCACATAATTTGAGTCAACAACACATTTTTTTTCTCCCATCACCCATCATGTCCACTTTGTAGTCTGGTAGTTCAACACAATATGTTATTTTTGTATCATATTTAATTTACATTTTTACCAATCTCATACATAAAACTATAAGACTTAGCCACATATCATTTAAGATTACTTACTGTGTACCTTTACAGTTTCTCATTTTCTCACTTTTGAGATAATTCTGTTCGCCTATCACTCAACATAGTGTATGCTAAACTGTTAACATTGAGCACCGGAGCCAACAATCTCCTGGGGACGCATGGATGATTTTGGTGTGTAGTGTATGTTTCCATCACTTAATGGGTAAGTTCACCAATGGGCCAGTCTCCCAAAAGGTGTGTCTTTTCCTTTAATAAACAATAAGGGAGAATTTGTGTCAAACAAGTAGAGTTTTTCTTTAATTGGATCCACTCTGCAAATGCACGTGCACTGTTGGTTATCAGAGGAGAATAACGTTTCAAGCCTTTCCCACACATTTATTGAATAAATGAGTCAAATATTCTACTCATGGTGGTCATTATTTTAGACACACAACTTTGAAGAGGCAAGGGGGAGACGCAGAGAAGGAGAGTTTGTATTAAAAAAGACCTTAGTCGACACCTGAGCGCCTGGCAGCTGCAATATGAGAGCCTCAGTAATAGACGAGGCTGGAACAAAAATGCGGTGAAATTGTAATTTTCTACTCACGGCTGAGAGAGAATGTTTCAGATGTGTTCTATTGCTTTTAATATTAATGTATGGCTGGGACAAGCAGTTTCAGGCTGTATGATGCAGCGGAACAGAATGAGAATAGATCCAGCCCGCTGTGAGGGTGAGTGTTTCAGAACAGATGTGGGAATCCACTTCTATTAGCTGTTTAATATTGTAAATGCTCACACTGTGCTCCGGCACTACATTATATCACGCCGAGAAGATAAGTCAAGCTGTAACTGTCAAAGTCGTAAAAGGGCCCTCCTGTTTTATTACCGGAGCCTTGCAAAGTGAGATCTAGATTTGAGCTGCATTTGAGGTCACTATGTCATATTATTATACTCTCCTTTAGTGCATATACTTTGGGGGTAAATTAGCACTTATCAAATTGCTCCTTAGGGGTCAGTACAAATTGAGTTACTTGTAAGTCAAGATTAATCTTGAATTGTGTCTTCGCCTTTGGTTTGGTTCTGTGTAATTACTCCCCATCACTATCTTTCAGTATCTAAGTGTCACCGTTTTACCTCACACTTCTTCCAGCAGCCAAACTGCACAATCCTACTTTTTGTTTTGATTTTTTTTTTTTTTTTCAGGGAGATCAAGGCATCTGCTGTGTGTAATTTCTTAAGAGCTATGGTGCTTGAGAGCAGAAGAGGTAAGGAAGGCTATTTCCTGCTGGATCTCTTCCACATCTGAGAGAAAAAAAAAAAAGAGGCCCCACTCAATTGAATTAGTCTAAGTGCCTCATTTGAGGTGTTAACAAAGCCAGGCACTTTGTACAGAGCCAGTTTTATTCACACTGAGACAATGCAGAAAGTGCTTCTATGGCAACTACTGGGCTTTAGCGGAGACTACAACCACTAGGCTACTGGGGTGTGCTTTGAAGATGATGTTTTGTGGATGATAGCATAATTTGAAATATTTTTGGCTACATTGTTGAGCTTTGAAATGCCTCAAAATGAAGAGCCCTTGTAATTTTGTGGACAATTTTTTGCTCTGTGTGAAAATGACCCAAGATTATGGCAAAACACTGTGTTAATGCAGTGGCCCGCTGGCTGCCCCGCTGACTGTGGTTATTTTTGGGTGGCCACTCACACCAGTACTATACAAATTGGCTACATCTACACAAAATGTTCTCTAGGTATGGTTTTGAGAGGAGGAGACATGGCCATTTGGGTACACATACAAACAAACCCAAGCCACTTTTAGACCATGCATTGACATGTGTCCAGACTGTGTCCAGAAATTATCCATAATACATAATCCACATATATTTCCCATATCTCTTTCTCTCGTAATACAAATATGTGTCGGAAAAACTTTTAAGGTAAACATATTTTTGCAAGATCTTGCAGGCGCTAAGGAGGTATAACACTGTATGCAATTTTTCTTTTACATAAAAACTCTATCACATAGCCTGCAACCAGCAAGAGCTTGTCCATCTCACCTCCCTACTATGCATTTATGGGGTAAAACAGTGAACAACTGAATAATAAACAAATAAGTTCACACTAAGGCAATAAGAAACTATATGAGAACTATATGAGATTTAATATGGCCAAATTGTACTTCATAAACTGGTTTGGGTGCTTGGATTGCAATGCTCACGTTATTTTTGGGACCTAAACACAAGCACCTTTGCACACACTCACACACACGTACACACAAAATCAACAAAATTATGTATTTTTACCAAAAAATTTGCCACTAGAAAAAAAACAGATAGGGACAAGGAAATAATAAAAGAATACAAGGAAGATTTGGGGGGAAAAAAACCCAAAAGATTTAGGATACAGTTGAGGAGATAGTGAGAGTTTCCCTCCTTGTCAAGTCGTTTGATCCTGGGTATGTTCTTGACACTCTATACGTGCTGTGCAGACTTGATCTGAGAGTCGTTCTATTAATACAGGAGGAAGTGCTGCGTCTGCATGGGCCTTTGATACCAGCTGAAGGCAACTCCCTCTCCTGGGCAAGGCATTAATAATAAAGAGGAGATCCAAGTGGAAAGGCAGAGAGTGCGTCGCCATTAAAGCTTTGAGGAGAGTTCTGGTGCTACCACCCACTGCAAAGCAACCTTACTTACTGTACCCCTCTCCCACAGGAGCCCCAGTCCTCTCTCTCTCTCTCTCTCTCTCTCTCTCTCTCTCTGATCAGTTCCAAGTTCCAGGAGTCGTGTTTACACGTTCTGTGTAGCCAAAGACAGCAATGTGCTTTTTCAATGCAGCTTTGTTAAAAGATGCTTGCTCTTGTAATTTTAGGAAGAGATATGTTGCAGGTCTGCATGTCTGTCGTTTCCCACCGTCCAACAGTGGCAAGATGAAAGGAAAGCTTTGTCTGCACATTTTGTCTAGATACGTCTGATTTGTAAATATTTGCGAATCGGACTGTGAGTCCACCAGTCAAGCCAGTGTTAGGTAAAATGTACGCCAAATGTTGATAACTTGAAGATGTGCCAAGGCATGTATTATTCTCTCTTATTATAATGATGCAATATTGACTTTAGGAGGGGTGGGATCAGTAAATACGATAGAATCACTGTGGGTTACACAGGGGATTTGAAAAGGCAAAAACAAATAACATAGTCATAATTATTTGCAAAATACCCATTGGCATTATCTTAAATCTGCAATAAGCAACTTTTTCTGACCACTAGAGGGTGATAGAAACCGCGCCACATTTGTAAATAACACAGAGCAAAGCCACTGCACTACGGAGGCCTACGAAGGACAAACTGAGAAGTCGCTTTGCCAGAACTTTCTGCATGTCCCACAATGACAAGTGAAGAGGGAGGTAACAAGTTTACTAGTTTAACAAGTTTACTAGCTTGCTTCATCACTTCCGCCATTATGAGAAAATTTTGAATGGGAGAGGGTGAGGGACGCTTTAAAACAGCGAGGGAGGAGCCAAGCTATATAATAAAAAAATAAAAAAAATTACTAAATGGAGCTTCATTCCAGACCAGAATTTGACGACAAGCTTTAGAAAAGAGGTGAAAACAGCAACACAGCTGGCTGCTGTGTGTGGATATTGGTTTATATAATTATGTCTCTATGCAATCTCCACATAGCACACATTAGTTTCAGGATTGGTTATAATGTCTGATATCGCTTATTGCAGGTTTAATAATAATGGTGTATCGTGGCCATTTGGTCTATCTCCCATTGAAATGTCCTTGAATGGCCCACAGGCTTACAAGATAAAATTTTCCTATTATTTTTCAAGGCGAATTTGTGCTTATGATGTGTGTAAGAGGGGAAGGTCACCTTGATTAGACTGTGGACCACAAGCACAATGACTACTAATCAAGACTTTCAATGAATGCAAATTCTTGTTGCGAAACCCATGTGACCGCCCTTTGATTCTCTAACCCTTTTTGAAATATCCTGGACAGGTTGCCAGTCCATCACAGGGCTTAGTGGAAAAACCTCCTACTGCATCACTATACTGTACATAGAGAATAGGCAGGTGAAGCTTCTGGCCATGAGAAAATGAAAGAACTTTGGCAGATCCTAGCAAATATGTGTTACAACAGAACAGAGGTAAGCTCCAGCACAAATTAAACCCTGTCCCTTGAGACTGAGCTCCGATAAGCTCTTATTGGATCAACTGGAGAACCTGCAGAGGCTTCATTCAGTCCAAAGAGACCACACTGGCCAGTCTGCTGGTTCCTACAGAACAGGGAGAGATTGGTTCGATTAATATTTCAGATTGCTTCTCAAATCAAAGATGCACTAGGTATTAGATTCTCTTTACTATTTTAGTTAATTGTTCATTACTTTTTATAATTTGTGTTTTACTTTGGGTCATCATGAGAACTGAAATAAGTCAGTGAATTAATTTTCTCTTCAGTCAGTGGAAGATAGTTGTATATTTCATTAGAAAATAATGATGTTGTCAGATCAAGATAGAGATGCTGCTGAAGTTACTGAGGATATGAAGGTGGGCTCCTACAACAAAGAAATGAGAGATCTCCTGGTGTTTAAGAGAATATGGGCTTACAAAGCATTTTTACATTTTCTCAGGGAACAGGAGCTACATTTCATAAAGGTATAGACTGAGCCAAGAGACGGAGGAAATGTCTGTTTGCCTTTGATGGACTGTTATTGTTGCTTTTTTTCCCTTGGAAGTTTTATTTCATTTTATATTTATGTAATAAAAGAATATTAAAACTATCTCTCCCCTTCTCTTGTACTTTGTGTGGACATGAGTCCGTACTATGTGCATGAGCCTCTTTTCTCTTTTGAATGTGTGTTTTGTATGACTTTCAAAGTCTTGTCTCACAGCAGCAAACAAGGAGAAAATTAGCAGCTGAAAGAGACAGAAGTAATTTTGTTTTTTTTTTGCTCAGGCTATGCAATACCAAAAGCTAGGAGGATATTAAGCGCCTTTTGAGTGTCTAAAACCTGAGCATGCATGCTTTATGTCTGGGTGTGCATGCCTGCGAGTGTGGAGATGTATGCATGTGTGTGTCTCTGCTTGTGCACACTTGCATGTGCATTATTAGTGCATGCCAAATCGCAAGGTGTTGTAATACTGTAGCTGTGTTGTAGGGTCTCTCTGATATGCCAGTCATGGATGAGACGGTTAGAGACTTCAAAGTGGGTGAAAGTAGCTCAGAGTCAGCCTTAGTCTTCAGGCAGGCGGGTTCAGGTTTACCTGACAAGCCTCTTAAAACACGTAATCCTGTTAATTCAGAATGTAAGTCTGTTTGCTGCTCAGTTCTCATCCACAACTAGGAGCTCAGCCCCTACTGAGTTTGTCTGAGACAAGTTAAGCTGGGAAGTCTTCAGAAAAAAACTATACCTGTGTGTGCGTGTGTACCAAACACAGTGAGCTATTTGGACAGACATTTTTTTGATGATTTGGCTTTGTGCGCATTTTAATTAGGTTGTGGAATGACACAGTGACTGAGGTTAAAATGTAAACTGTCAGCTTCTCTCAGTCTTTTTAGCCACATGGGATGAAAAATTAAAGAACCACAGTTTTTGTTAGTCCCCCTTTTCATGGTTCCAAAAATATTTGGACATTTGATTATACAGTACATAGAAAATAGAATAGAATTTCAATGTTTTTTCACCCTTATGTATTTTTCATTCCTAAAATTGTAGTGATCTCACAGGGAATGAGGTAGGAAGGCATCTCTGTTTTTAACTAGAATTTTACAGGCTTCCTCTCTGGTTACCATGGAGGTCAGTGCAAATGTACGAGGAGAGGTACGATCTGTTCAGCGTCTACTCTTCTTGTTAAATTGGAACAAATCGCCCACTCTGTATGTGTATGTGTGTGTTTGTGTATCACACACTGTGTGCCATATTTGATTTAGAGCATCTATTTCTAAAAGGAACAAATGCAGATATGTGCTCGTGTTTCATATGTGCCTTCCTACGTGTGTGTGTGTTATTTTTTTTTTACTCAATTCTATCCAAGGTGCAGGTCCGCTCTCTCCACCAAGGGTATTTCATAACTGTATCACGGCTGCCCCTGCCATGAGTTATGGCGCTCAGTGATTCATTGAGTGATTCTGATGAGGTTATGAGCGAGCCAAGGACAAAGTTATCTCTCCTCTCCCCAACAGAAACATGGAGTTGATTAGCCTTCGAAGCAATAGACTTATTTTTTTTTATTTTTTTTTGTCTAGCGCGTCGTTCCTCCACCTCAGCCAGCCACTTCATACGGTACATACATTGGTTGGCACAATACATAATGTGGTAGTGAGACAGGAAAGAAAAGGGGGAAAAAAAGGAAAAAGAAAAAGAGGAAAAATCCATTACACTGCTGCCTTGACTCGTGGAGCCTATATAGTGTAATTCATCCTGAAGCTTGTTCAACTCGAAATGGCCCTATTCACAGAGTTCCATTACAACAATAAGAGCGAGGGAGAGAGAGAGAGAGAGAGAGAGAGACAGGAAATGAGAAAGAGGGACGGACCGAGACTTCCACTCGATCTGCGTCCAATGTACTGTCTGTGTGTACGTTTGTGTGCGTGCCTGTGTGCGCATGTGTGTGTGTATTTGCGACGACTGGTAGTGAAGCATGTTCGGGGCACGTAATTGAATGACTGGGATGCCCTACTCCTCCATTATTCCCCCTGAACCCAGGGCGCAGAGGGAGAGACGGAGGAAGCGTCTTACATGGCAGGAGCCCTAGGGCTGATGGATGGCACAGTAATGACACATACTGCACATAAGCTGTGTGGATGTAGATCACTATCGTCACCCGACTGCACACACGGGCATGCACTCGCTCGTACCTGTAACTCACATACACACAAACACATCTACTATCCCACATGTCGACTTTCTTATACAATTCCCCTTCTTAACCTTTGCTCCAGGGTCGAAAGTACCACATAGCGCCTAGTCTCGGTAGACTACACATCCGGCAGGTTGATGTATTTTCTACAAGCTTACCCGTCTGCGACCGGGGGTGAAGGTTCTGCAGGGGGCAAAGTAAAGAAGCTGGACAGAATATGAACTATAGGTGCTTTGCTCATGGTTGGAGGTCACGCATTTGTTCCCTCATGCCTTCCTATGATGTGCTTTCTCTCTCTGTGTAATGAACATTTTCTTCAGGCTGTAATGGGAAGGTCAGTAAACAATATCCAGTTGGGACAGGTTGATTTACAACAGCGGTGTCGGTCAGATGGTTTGGATTCATGGCTGTCATTTTTATTATTTGTTTCATTGCTTCCTATTCATTAGTATTATTATTCATTTGCACTTTTGGTAATACTTTAGATTAGGGAGCACATATTAACTATCAATGAGTTGCTTATTAACATGCATATTAGTAGTGTATTGGTTCATTATTAGTCATTACAAACCACTTATTAGCACCTTATTCTGCATTGCATTCTGCAAGTATAGCCCATTAAGGAAGTTGCTGCACATGGATTGTGTTCTTGATGCTTTGCTCAGTATGGGGCTTATAAGGTGCTAGTATCAGGGGGAAATTATTAAACTATTGAAGGAAAACCCATAGTTAATAGTTAGTATGTGTTCCCTAATCTAAAGTGTTACCGCACTGTCTAAAGTCACAGTTGTCTCTTGCTTCCATTTGGGGCTGCCAACATGCAAAATTGCCTTGTCCAGCTTTAAAGCAGCTCACACTTTAAGGTATTTCCAAGGAGTTCTGATTAGTTTCCCTATTGATGTTATACTAAATGAAATTATCAATGGGACCCTAGATCAGTCCTCATACTCTCTTAGAAGCTCTGGGAAAATGGGCTGTGATGTTCTCTGTTGTCCCCAGGGGAGAAATGTGCAACACTGTCATCTGACAGTATGATGTGCTACAACATCCGACATGCAATTTTAAACATTGAGAAATGAATGATTTCAAGAACATGTCATATCAGAGCTGCACTGTCAGTGTGGCAGAGTAGATGGGCTCGAATTGACCCTAAGCATAAGAGGAGACGTAGACATAATTGAAGCTTCACAACAGGCTGGTTACATGACAGCATGCCGACAAAATCACCGCACCAACTAAAAGGGAAGGCGAGAGAGAGAGAGGGGTGTACATGCACACACACACAGGCACACAAACACACACACACGCACGAACACACACACACACATGCACACCACCCAATGTCCTCTCAATGGAGGAAATAATTTATCATTCCTCATCTATTTTATCACCAGGAAAGATCCAGACTGCGCACAATCACACATGCACGCGCGCACAAACACACACACACTCCCTCATTCTCCTCTTCAGCGCTGTTTGCCTCAGGACACGGACCGTCCTCCACTGCCTGTTTATGAACTCATCTGTTTGCAGCAGACAGGCCGGAGATGAGGACATTTATGACATGTCGCGTTCTGGCCACATTTTTAACATAATTAATCTACTGTCTAATTTGCCCTCGGCATTCCCGCGCTGTCTTGACATCTTGTACGGCCATCTCAGAACACATCATGGAACTATCTGCTGCTCACAGCCATCATCTGCTTCATTTGTAACCCCTGACGTTTTTGTAGAGTGTCTAGGCACTCGGGCATCAGAGGTGGTTTCGCTTAAAATTGTCTGAAATATAGGCTTATTAAACAGAATTATGTCGCGTAATCGCAGCAAAGGGCGATCATCTGAATGTGTCACACGTACAGCTGAGTAATTGAACTGGACAGACGAACCTTGTGTGTGTTTGTGTTTGTGTGCGAGCGCATGCACATGTGGACGCGCGTGTGTGTGTGTGTGTGTGTGTGTGTGTGTGTGTGTGTGGGTGTGTCTGCACCCATAGAATACTTCACTTATCACCCTGATGGGAGTCAGGGATCAATAATGCATCAACCGACAGATGGGTGACTGTCCCCGCTATCATTTGTTGCCTCTCCTCATCATTTCCCCGGCTGAAGTATTAGAAAACAAAGGTGAAAGAGAGAGAGAGGGAGAGAGAGAGAGAAAGAGAGAGAGAGAGAGAGAGAGAGAGAGAGAATGTTATAAGTTTCACATCCTTCCGTTTGTTAACGGGAAATGACCATTGGGGAAACACTAATTTCCATCGCAGTGCAAGACTGCTGATGAGCAGCTGGATACTCCACCAGTTCTCCAAGGCAACTGCTTCAAGGATTCAAAGGGAAATGGAAAGCTTGGCATTTTAGTTTTATCTTAATTAAAGGTGGGCAGTTGAATTCAATCAACAGTGATCATTTTCTTTTGGACAACTGTCTAATTTCTATTTTGTTTCTGTTTGACTGCAAAGCGTTTCCAGTGACCATTTCACAGAGAATTATGTTGCCATAACCGTAGCTTTTTATTGATACTCAAAAGATATTCATGGTGAGTATAAAGATAAAACGACAGTTTTACAAGGACAGCTCAAACTTGCAATAGGAGTAAAAAGGGTATTCGCTAAGTTATAAATCTGGAGACAGTTCAGAAGGATCCAACGCTGCCCAGTATATGGGAAACTGCTTGCTGTGTAGAGGAAGTCTCTCCAGAGGGTGGTAAAGTCTACCTAGTACATCAATGGCTTTACACTTCCATCCATCCAGGATGTCTACCACTAGTGATCCCTCAGGAAATCACGGCACATCTTCAAACAGCCCAGATACCCCAACTACAGTACTGTATGTTCAGCCCCCTCCAATCAGATAGGCCGGGTGTAAAGGAATATGAAGCGAGGCATCAGGCTCAAGGACAGTTTTTGCTTACATGTCTAAAATACCGCCATACTAAAACCTTTTTCCCCACACGTATTGATCTCGCAGACACATGGAGAAGCATTTGCAACTTTCCTGCCTCCATAATGTTTCTTGGTTGATATGGTCGTTGAGCTGCCTCCATGATGTTGTTCTGTATCTGACCTCCCTGTGGATGGAGAATGTCCTCATATTCTGTGATATCTTCATTAGCATGCATGTACAAGACAAAACATGCATTGAGTCATGCGTTGGAATCTTGAAATATTTGAGTGAAAGCTGTGTTCATATACCTCTGCCACTAATTAGAGTTTTTCCCTACAGTTGTGAAGCATGAATGATTTCTCTAGTTCCAGTGACCTTTGACCAGAGATAAAAAAAAAACATCTAATTGAGCCATGTACTGTAACACGAAGATATTTACATTTACATCTAGCCACATTTTCACCAGCTCAGTCAGTACATAGCTGTAATCAGATATGATTGGGATCATAATTAAACAGGCAAAAGCCTACTATTTGAGTTAAGTATGTTGAGTGCAGTATAAATAAGCTCTCGCAACATGCAGCATTAATTAGCAGTCATCGTCCTGACATTTAATAAGATTTAGAAATGTACACAAAAAGCTCATATCTGAGTACTTTGATGAATGCCACACTGTTTATAAACTGTTTTTCAAACAGTGATTTTCAAATTTGTTGGTATCAGGCTCAATAAATGAGGCCCATTGCTGATTTTTTTTTCCATATATTTGATGTATTTATGGTGGCTTTTACTTTCATTAATATTCTTTGTCTGGCAATTTGCTGCAAGGACGCACCCGATCGCTCTGTGTATATTGCCTGTGCCAGTGCTGCTTACAAGCCTTCTAGCCTTTTCCATTTTAAAGTGATGTTGAACTTTGGTAATGTCTTGGGTTGTGTAGCTTCCTGGCCATGATATAACCCCAAAATCGGTGATTCTCTGTTATCTGTTGCTCCGGTATAGACGAATGGAAAATTTTATGGCGAAACAGGCCTGAAAATCACACTTTTAGTACATAAACGAACACAAACAAGGCAGATTCTGACAATATATTCTTAAAAAACAGATTTTTTTTTTACATGAATTGCTTTCTTTATATTTATAAAACCTTTCAGTTCGAACACTGAAATTCTTCCGACCGGATTTCTGTGTTACACTTGTTGGTTTAATAGCATAAAGAAAGCGATTAACTTAAAAGAAATTGTGCAGAATGATACATTTTTTTTTAATATTGTCAGAATCTGCTTTGTTCGTGTTCCTTTATGTGCTATTTTCAGGCCTGTTTTCCAATATAATGGCAGTGAATGGAGAGGGAAAAAAACACAATTCTCCAATCGTCTCTACAGGAGCAACAGATAACAGAGAATCGCCGATATTGGGGTTATATCATGGCCAGGAAGCTACACAACCCAAGACACTACCAAAGTTCAACATCACTTTGAAATGGAAAAAATGCCTTTCAATGTGTTTTTTGGTGTTTTGGGGTTTTGTTTTTGTTTGGGTTTTTGTCTGGGCATTTGGCAAAAGTTAATCGGATGACCCAGGTTCCCCGTGTCAGCAAGCATTGGCCCAGCTGAAGAGACTAACCTACCTTCACCCTCTCTAGAGGGAAAAAAGCAAAAGGAGAATTTCCCTATGGGGCCCAACAAGGTCTCACTGTATCCTTATTTTTGACTAAAAGTAAAAGCTGACCTCTCCCTCAACATGGAAAAAATGTTTTATGACCATAAGATCAAGCCAAAAAAAACCGAAAAGCGCTTTGTGAAATGTCCAGAAATGAACCTGTGCCAAGGGTGAAATCAATCAGCATTTTTCACCAATCCTCAAAAGTTGGTATTTTGGAAATGCAAGAACTCTGCAAGACATTGACGATTTGCATGGTGAGAGAGTCTAGCATCATTTGATATAATGTGAAGGGCTGTTAGGCGCGCATGACTACTTCCATCTCAAGCAGAAGGAGAATAAAATCTGGAAGCGCTCAGGCAGAGGTCGTGCTCATAGCAGGTCGATCCAGCTTCCCTCTCTCTTTCACAGGAGCAGAGAGGTCTGCTTGTATGATTTGAACTCCAGCAATTTTTTTTTTTTTATCAGAGTTCGGCAGTGAGCCTGATCCAAACTTAACCTCTCCAATCAGTCACTCACCCAGAGGGACTTCCTCTGCCATGCTGCCCATAGGGTTTATGTAGTGCTTCAAATCTACTGTGTGTCCCAGGATATGCCGGTGGCACTGTCAATCAACCATGAGTGGATTTGAATGAGTATGTGGTAATGGCTGCTTTCATGCAGCTCCCAACTGCAGTCCCCTTTCCTCTTCTATTTCTCTCTCTAGAGGTTCAGCTAGGCTTATATACCCATCTCTCTCCTACGCCTCTCTCTCTCTCTCTCTCTCTCTCTCTCTTGTTGGCTGACCTGGGCGTCCCAGAAGGTAAAGCTACCCAAGTTCAGCTGCTGCAGCCAGTTGGTGAGTCTGACTGGTTTAACATATCAAAGGTACAGCGCAAGAAGAAAGCTCCTCATTATTTCAACAGCCAAAATCAAGCAACTGTGCATTTGAGACCCACAGAGGAGAGGGGGAAAGAAGCAAGGGTTTAGATTTAGAAAAACATGATTAATCACTTTTGAACATTGTCTATCAGTAAAATGTTGAAATAGAACCTTATACTATGTCAGTGTATGCGTGCATGCACTTTTTCAGGCTCCAGTTTAGGAACTAATAGGATCTTGATACTTGCAGACTTAAATGTTATTTTTTTGTCCTTCTTCTGTGCTTTAGCTCTCCTCGCCCACATCTTGCACGGACTTGAAACGCCGCTTGAACTTACTATGTATTTCTTAAGACTTTTCCTTCCTATGTCTGTCTCTGTTCCTCGGCATCGTGTCTGTGTGTCGTGATTCATTAGCTGTGGTTCATGTGGGTTAGGGAACACATTTTCAACACTCTTGAAAGCCACGGAAACACAAGATGTCTATGGCATTTGTTAGACAAACACTGGCCAATTAAAAGCCACACAAAAGGAAAAAAGACGTGAAAATTTTGATTATATATAAGAGCAAACAGAATATTTTTATTCATGATGGAAACAATAGTTTTAACGGAGCACCGAGGAGCACTCCACCAGTGACGAGACACTCAATGATATCAATTTGTGTTTCCATTTTGCAAAGTGGCACCCACAGTTTTGTTCCATATGGCATAATTTTTACAATGTGAACTTGTTTTAGTTATGAAAAATCACAGTTACGATCCTTCTCCCTGAGGTAGTTTGAGTTCCAATAACCTCTAATGACAAATTGTTACTCCATCTTTCTCCATCATCAAATTGTGCTCTCTCGCACACGCACTCACACGCACACACACACACACACACACAGACAAGGGTCAAAACATTCCTCAACAGTGTTTTGAACAAGTAATTACGACTGGCACGGTGTCAGTGTTTTGACCTTCATAGAGGTCTAGTTTAGTCGGTGTGTCTAATTGACTCTGTGCTCGTTAAAGTAATCTTATTCACAACCGTGCCGGGGGCTGCATAGGGTCACATTACACTCACAGTGTGGCATGAACTGGCGGGGGGGGGGGGGGGGGGGGGGCTGGTGGCTGGGATGGGGCAGCCACATTGCGATGTAAATGACACCCGTTCTCACAAACCCATGCTGCGCTACAAACAATCTACACACAAATACGACACGCTTTTCCTCATTCCCACAGGCCACGCCACATGTTAACATGAGCGAAAAACACCAAGAAACACACAGCTGAGGTGTCTGGGAACGCAACATGAAGCCAATTAGATGACAAGTTTTGCATATGGTCCACCCCCCCGTCTCCATCTGACCGCTGCTCAAAACAGACAGAGAGTGATGGTATGGTTACAAGAAAACTAAGCCAAAAAAGAGAGCTAGAGAGAGACAGACAGAAAAAGAGGCGTGAACAGAGGGATAGAGGGATGACAGATTTTACAAAGGTATTGCTAAATGAGAGGAAATGGAAGGAAAGCGAAAGACGTGCTTGGCTCACAATCCAACTGTTTATCTCACAAATGAAGGGTCATGTTCGAGCGAGCCGGGGGATAACAATCAATCGTTCGGCACAGGGATCTGTCTCATATCCCTGCCATTGCCAGCCATCCTCACAATCCACTGCGTGCCAGATGCAAGTCTGCCCACATCCATTTGTGCTGCTAATGTCACTTGTTTCATTTCATCACCTCTGACTTACACAAATGATGCAAAGGTGTTTCCCTGGTAACAGTACACCTTTAGGATGTTGATCGGATGTATTATCATAGTACAGTAGTTTTGGAAACACACCTACGTGTTCATGTTGTTTGGACAGTGTCCTGAATATGAACCAGGAGTGTTAAGAAAGCATTGCACAATGATGTAAATTGCAATCTAGTTTCGGGTGTGCTTGGTGAATACTTTCATCATTTTAGGGGCAAGGCCACTTGGCCTTTGGTGTTGTCAATTTTTTGAGGGCACAAAGGCCAAATGCCAGGGCAGCAAGGCCGGTATCAAATAACGTTCAAATAACGGTTGCTGGGTAAAAAAAAAATGAATGAAAGTAACGTTAATGTTGTAACGAAGCCAGCTACCGGTGTTAGCCTACCTAACATAAAAACATAACATTGATTTGACAGCTAGCTAGCAAGCGTTAACTAACGTTACGTTTGTTAACATTAATGTTACAAACATTAGGCTATAATACTCATTAGGCACGTAACACTTAGGCCACTGGGTCAGCTAAGTCAACGTTGTAGTGATATATGAGCAATGCGTAACATTATATGTTGAGATTCTTGTCTTATTCGTTTACTAATTTATCAAACTTTCTTACCTCAGCTCAGTCGACCTTCTATTCTCAGAAGTTCACTCAGTCACAGCTTTGCGGCATTGGCACATCAGGATGAGTTCGATTAAGTCTCCTGGTTGGCCGGCGCTAGATTTGTGTCAAACTATCGTCATAAATAGCCCGGTTTTCCAGCAATTCATACTAGGCTTGAAATCGAACCCACCACTGGTTATGTGCGCAGCGTTTCACTTGATGTTACCCAATAAGAATTCAGAATCTCAACAAAAGACACTGGTGTCTAAAAACCGTATTGACAGAAAAAAATTGGCAGAGGAGAAAACGGCGAAGTCAGCTGGGGCAGTGCAGGCGGGGCATCAAGGCCACTGTGGCCTCAGGGCATATCATTTTGAGGGGGCACGGCGGCCATGGCCTTCATGGCCCCCGTGAAATTCCTGCCCTGCATTCAATACATTTTTAATGATGTTAAATGAAGGTTTCAGTTTCAGTGTTCCACCCAGGAATTAACCCTTAGCTGAAATGTAAAATTATTTTGAACATTTTGGGTCACAAGAAGTAAATCAAGTTTAGAATCAATCACTATGCATTTGTTGCTAAGCAGTCACACACGTACACAATAGGTATCCAAAGACCCACCTTTTGATGTGTTGTGAAAGCTGGCTATGGTAAGGGATTTGATCACAGAATCACTTTTTCTCTTTTTTTCATGATCCCATTTATTCCACTCTGTCCTCACTTCTTCCCTCTGTTCCTTCCAGTGGTTACAAGTAAACATGTCAGCCCCCACGAATGATGCAGAAACCCCTTGAGCCACACTGTAACAAGATGCATCATCCTTCCAAGTTTCGTCAAAATCAGACCGGTGGTGTAGCAGTTATGGCCTTTGGATGTTTGAAATTTTTACCTTTAGTTTTAGCATTCCCATCAGGCCAATAGGCTGTAGTAAGTAATAAGTATTTTTTTAAACCGAACACAGTGCCAAAATCTGTCATCCCTCCAAGTTTCGTCAAAACCAAACCAGTGGTATCTGAGATGATGTTTGAGTTAAAAATTTTGATTTGAAATTATTAGGCCAATCAATGTATTTTTGTTTGTATTTTACAGTGGAACAAAGTGCAGAGTTGCTTCATCCCTTCAAGTTTCATCTATGGAATCTGAGATATCGCTCAAAATAAGATGCCAGATGGACAGAACCCCCCCCCCCACACACACACACACACACACACACACACACACACACTTTCCTACCCTTGCTTTCATCGCTTTGGGGGACAATAACAGCGGGGATTGGAAAGACAATTTTCATTGTTTTAAGCGTGCACCCAGACCCACAGTGTCTCTCCACACGACATCACCTGTCCCTAAAAGAACGTGTCCAGGCTTCTGATAATCCTGGTCCAGGGATCCAGCTCCAGTTCACTGATGAGTATCATCGCCTCTGCTGGGTTGACTGAATACCATCCATTTCCTCATTTAGAGTTTACTTCTGCTCCATTCCACTCATTCAAAACTCAGCAAACCCCTCTCTCGCCACTCATCCCACTCATGTCTATAGGCTTTTGTCTGCCTGAGCTGCTCCAACAAACCTTTTGTCCAAGCCTGCACCTCACACCCATGACATTAAAAGCTTAACCAAGTTAACGACTACAAATCAACTTGAATGTGCCACAAAGGGGATATTATTCAAGATGAATGAAAGCAGGCTGTATCAGGAGATCTCTTTAAACTTTACTAAAGCAGGGATAGAGGGATCAGTAACAAAGGGTGGTAATGGCACGCGGCAGGGAAGCCTCGCTACTGATTGTGATATGTGATCCTGCAGTATTTGACTATGGGTGGGTTTGATTGGTCCATCTCTTAACCATAACCTCTACATATTGCGGCGCACATATCATACTTGCACAGCAGGTGATGCAATAGGAATATGAATATCAGCTTTGCAGCAGTACTGCACCCTGTGATCGATAGGTACTGTACACATGTGAGACATTCTTCTCTCTAACCCCAACATTAGCGCACCCCCTCCCTTTCCCTTCCTCTACATCAGCACTCAAGTCCAAAAAAAGTTCTTTTTTGTGACTTTGCTGTCTGCTGAATACAAAGTGAAGTGATTACATGGAGACCTCCCACCGCTCTCAGCAAACTGCCCTTTCTGTAACTCACACTGGCATGGGGGCTTGGCACCGGCTATGCCTGGGTAGAGTGCCCACCCCCCCTGCCAGGCTGTCATTAGCATACAGGCCATGTCTCACTGGCTGCCAACCTTTAGGCGGTGATTCCATCTTGTCGTGATACCCGGCGAGGGAGTGCAGTAAAACTGCCGTGCTGCCAGGCTCTGACGGCTACAAAATTGCAGGAGGGCTGTGAAAGGGAAAAAGGAGAACAAAAAAAAAAAATTACAACCTGCCTGGCAGCACGTCAAGCAGGGGAGAGGACTGAACTCACAGAGGAGCTACTTCACCTTATTTTCTTCTGTTGCTGTTGTTGTTGGGAGTTATTGATGTAATTGACCAGCCTTAGGACAGGGGAAAAATCTATGGCCGAGGAAGATTTTCTTTTTCTCCAAAATGGAGGCATCAGTAAAGGCAGCCAAGTTCCACTCATGTGTTGTAGGTCATCCTATTGATTGTGAGTTAACGGTAATTGAACGGGACTCTGCTCTGTTGTTAAGAAGAGACATGGCCCCGAGGTCTTTGGCTTGCTCGTCCCGCAGCTAGTCCTGCTCTGCTGGTTTATGGCCATCGGGGATCGGAAAAAAATCGAGAGCTTGTTCCTAACCAATGCAGGCCCTAATCACCTCTCCTTCTCACCCTGCTGCTTTTTCCTTTAAACCCTCTGGTCTTGTTTTCTTTTTCAAGAAGTAGAAAATATTTAACAAACTGATTATTGGCAACCCTATCTGAAGTCTTTAACCCCGCCTGAGGGCAAGCTGTGTTACCTTCATATCAACAAGTTCTGTAGTCAGAAAAAGCCTTGATGATCAAGAACACTATCAACCTGGAGTGCTCAAATGCACTAATTATGTGACTGCATGTTGAGAAGAATAAAGAATCTCTGTGGATGTAGACAGCCCCTAAACTTTTATAAAAACCTTTTATCTCAAATCATTTGCATAAATTTTGCATCTCTGTCTAAGACAGCATAACCTACAAAAGACATTGAGCAAATGCAAAAACAAAAATACCCAAACTGCCGTCTTCTGGAGCACTTAACCTCCTTGACGCGCAGCAACCCAAGTGCTCCAAACAGTCATCGTCTGTTGTGTTGAATGCGGTTCTTACCCATCTGCACAGTGTCCCACTTAGCAGTCGGGAGCAGAACTTATGATTGTGACGATGCATCTTCAGGGAAAGGATGGAAGTGTCCCTCAGATGCCATGGGGACAAGCAGGAGAGGACAATATTGTCTTGGGGAGCAAAAACTATTGAGTATGACATGCACAGCTTGTGACATATCAACCACAGAAGACTGCAAGTGCTCTCCCTCTTGTCATTGAGCATGTGCACTACAGTAGACTATTCCCCAATTTGTCTTGATGATAATGCCCTCTTCTGCTGTACCTCATAGATTAGACAGGGACACTCTTGGGGCTATTTGTGCTTACCCACGTTGCTGCCAAATGGTAACATTAGAGATGTTAATAATGCAAGACTGACCTATGAAAAGCTATGAATAATAAAGGCATTGCACTGTACTGCCTCAGTGTTTTGTCATGGGCTGAAGTTGTCATGTCATTTCACGAAACAGAATTGTTAATTGGTAATTCATGTGCATATTACAGTACATCATGGTCTCTATTTTTTTTTTTTTTTTTTTTTTACATTACTTGGATTACTGTATTACTACATGGCCAAGTCAATTTGGACCTTGTATATTTTTCAGGAATATTACCAATTTCCATGCCTTGCTCATAGATATGATATTGGTCCAGACTTCCATTTTCAGCTCCAGCTAGCTGTAGTCAGTGTCCTGAAATAGATAGTCAAAATGTACTCTGATGTGTGTCAAACTTTGATCAAACATAGTTGTCAAATTACCGACTGCAAAATCATAGGGTTTGGCCTCATTTAGCTAACTAGGGAGCTTCATTCGGATCCACATCCTTCTGTCAAAAGTAATTCTCCCTCTCACTCCGTCTCTAAAATTGGAAGCAGGATGACTCAACACCTCCTTTCTGCGCACGATCATCAGTTGACACTTATACACAAAAACACACACACATGCACACACGCACGTATGCACACAAGGACAGTGTCTATCCATTCCAGTGTCCCCCATGCCTCCTCCTGATCAGAGAAGCAGAGAGTGGACTTCCTATTCTGCCCATCAATAATGCACAGGTGCTGTTTGGCATACATTGCAAGCCTCCAGACTCCCTCTTATGGAGTGCGTAGAGCAGGTATCTGCCCTGGGATGCGGGCTTGCATGGAGAAAAGGAAAAAAAAAACCAACAATATCCCTCATCTCACCCTATTATTCTTTTTTCGCTCTCCATTCTTTCTCTCTCTCTTTTCTTTCCATCTTTCTTGACCTGTGTATCTAACTCTCTGTGGGGCTCATTTATCTTCACCTATGTCACCATGACTCTCCAGCCGTATATGTATAGTTTAGTATAGGAGGTCTGAGGTAGAATTATTAATGAATTTGTTTTCTTGTTATGAAGTCTACAAAACGCCAATGAGTTAGGCCTCATGGATGAAGGCAGCAGGATGGAGGGAGAGAGATTCCAAAACAAAATGGAACAGACAAGCTGTATTCCAATATGCATTAATGTAACTTAACCACAGAGAGAGGAAACTTCCCATTTCCTTAAATCTATCTGAAATGACAGGTGATACATGGTGGTGTGCATCTAATAGCTGTTTTCGCAGTCAAAGTTAGATATTGTTATGGAAATGGATATTAATAATAGATCAAAAGGCTGAAAACAACAACTGCAACAAGAGGAATAAAAGGAACACAATTCATTTCAGGTCAATTAAACTGTTCTTCATAGAATTAATGCTGTGAACATTTTACAGGCCTGTGCATGAGATAGGTTCTATAACAATTGAAAGTGAATGAAACGTTTAATCGAACTTCTGTAACAACCTATTTTCTTTGATCTATATTTCATGACTAGAAAGCCAAACTAATACATTTAAAACAATACCAGCATACCAATTACTACTATAATTAATGCATTAATATTATTTATGCATGTTTGGGTAGCTGTACAACCTTGCCATTACAATTAGATAATCCATGGAATAATGCGCTGGAATGTAGAACAGCTAATAGAGTTTCTGACTTCAGAGGCTAATTTCTTTAACAGTGTGGCTTTCACTTGTTCCCAGGGACAAGGAGACAAGTTTTTCATGGCCCATTGGCCTGATCTAATTTGGTGGAAGAGAACACTCTATGTCTAAATTTGTCACCGCGGCCACCAAGGTTGGCACCAAAGGATGGATCACTGAGCAGCGCCCCTGTCTCCCATATCAATTTCACACCAAACTCTAAAAATACACCCAATTATAGGGAGGGGAAGAAAGCGCCTATTGTGGGTTTCTATATGAACTGACCCTACAGTGTCAACTGGTTGAGATTGTGTAGAATATAGAATGTCTGTGTCACCGCAATGCCATTTGAGGGAGGGCTGAAACAGAGCAAACACTTGATTAATTGTCAATTGCTACACTCTACATTTCACATGTTGCCTAATTCACAAATGAATTCAACACATAAATCATGGCAGAAGAGCGTAAAAAAGCAGTCTGTTATCCTTTAGCCTTTTTTTTCCAATCCACCATCAGTGCAACCCTACTGCAAGACTGCTGTCACTCCTTGCTTCGCCATGAGACTGAACAAACTACCTCCTTCAAAAATAAAGACCAATTATGTCAACACCTCCAAGCACCAATGGGTGCCCCCATCCACTCTTGTTGCCCAGCAAAGCCTCTCTTCTGTCAACTGACAGCCATTCGGGGCTGTCAAATCCACCCGCTAATCGGCTAATAACACCAACAATTGGTAATTAGGCATCCCCAGAGTAAGCAATTAATTATCGGTTCACAATGTGCCTTCCCCCCACTAATAGTTTGGTAAAAAGACAGCCCGCTTGATGTTATGTTTAATAGTCATAAACTTTTATTGCCTCTCAAACACGAAGAGTCAATTACGTAGGCGAGCGGAGATGCCTGCTACAGGCCCTGCTGGGGAGAGAGGTTGATTAAGGGCGTTAAAGGCCCTGCAGCTTTAAAGGGATGGATGGAGAGTAAATAAACTGAGAGAGATAATTAAGGATTGGCAGAAAACAACAAGCTTTATTTTCTCTCTCACTCTTTCTGTCTCTCTCTCCCTTTCTCTCTTGCTGTCACTCTTTCTCTTGCTCTCTCTCCCTTTCTAATAATTGTTTATTGGTTCTTTGGTGTTTTCCAGAGAAACCCTTTGCTTTTCCTTGATTGTTCTCTTTTTTTTATTTCCTCCCAATATTTGGGAGCTGAAGATCTTCATCTACTTGAGGTTTATTGACTGTTGCTAATGGTCTGGTTGATGGCATATCACAGCACCATTTCAGTGCTTTGCATTTATATAGACTCGTAACAACTTTGGACATTGAGGAATTTCACAAACTGTATATCTCTTGATGACTAGAATGGAGGGCAGTTCTCTCAATCCTCAGTGGCTGTAGCCAAAACAGTCTAAGTTGACCAAGAGAAGGATTAAAAATATACAGTAGAATACATGCAGATTCATGGTGCTTACCACTAACTTTAGTCTTAACCATCAGCACTGCATGCCTAACCTCTTCCTAACCTCAAATTATCACTAATTCTAACCCAATTCAACCCAACACCTAATATAACCTTTTTGCTAGGTTATTATATTGGTTAGAAACAACATTAGAAAATGGCTGGCATCCATCTCATAAGGCTGTAATGAATATATGGTTCTCTGGTTTCTGACTTTTATGTCTCTGCTCACCGATGTATTGTCTTTAAATCACAAAATACTCTTCGCTCCTGCATCTTTAATGGCCAAAGTGCTCAAAAATGATCCTCTCTGTTAGCAAATTCTGGTAATATTTTGGCTCAGCTGTTCCACACAAATGATTTTTTTTACACTGCCTCAATGATCTTTGTTTTTCAGCCGTAGATGCTATTGCTCCACTAAAAACTTTGATCCCGCTCTGTTAGTATATGCCCTTGGATAAATAAAAACATCCGCTGCCTAAAAGGGATTGTAGAAGAGATGAATGGAAGATGAAAAGCACTAAGCTGCTGGTCCATTTTGAGCACACGGCAGAGTTATTACTATCCTATAATCCAAAAATGAAAGATGCAAGAGCAACATATTTATCTGAGCTAATCTCCACCAATAAACACAATCCTAGGTTTTTATTTAGTGCCATTGAACGCTGCTCTTCCTAATTTCTCTGTTTCACTGACTGTGAAACGTTTTTAACCTTCTTTTTAGATACGATTGAAGACATCAGGTCTGAGATTTCCTGCCCCCGAGTCAGTTAAGGCCGATTTCTCTCGAGGAACTAATGGACACTATTTCACACATGAGACTGTCTTCCAGCCCCCTTGATACCAATCGTATTCCTTTTAGAAGTTTTAGATTCTAATAGGCCTCTATTTTCTCAAATAACACCTTCTGCAGGGAAAAAACACCTAAAGGCAACAAAAGCATCATGAAACTCTATTTTCAACAGCTCTCTGTCTGGTTGTGTCCCTGATTGGGTCGTTTTTTCAGGGAACGCCCTTGATTGGTTCTTGTGATACTTGATTGACAGGAAATTCCTTGTGTCCATTGATGGCTATGACTCCTTACAGTCCTTGATCACATGTGATGTGCCACAAGGCTCAATTCTTGGACCAATATTCTTCCTGTATTCTCCCTCTAGGTCACTTAATTAGGCAGCATGGCATCATATATGCTTTGATTTAATCTCGCCTTGACTACGGCAATGCTTTGTTTACCTGCCTTAACCAAAAAGTGCTGCAGCGAGGCTTTTAACCAAACTAAGAGACAGGACCATGCATATCTCCCCCATTTTGGCATCTGTCCACTGTTTGCCAGGCTGTTTTAGAGTCTGTTTAAGAATTTTCCTGAACTTTTGATTCCTTATTCCTTATGTGCGCAGCCTGAGATCCTCACACAAGGCCCTTTTGATTGTTCCTATGTCCAGGTTTAAGACTAAGGGTGACCCGTATTTTTCAGGGCTCCTATGTTTTGGAACAAATTGCTTGAGGAATCTTAAATCACTTCTTAAAACTTACTTTATCGCAAGGCCTTTCTGTGATCTTTTTACTCATTTTATCCTTTTTATCCTATCCATTTTATACCTTATCGTTCTTTCTGTGTTATGATCTTTGTCACTTTTCGTTTTTGCGTTGTGAAGCACTGTCACCTTTTTTTTAAAAAGTTATATATAAATAAATATTATTATTATTATTATTACTATTATTATTATTATTATTATTATTATTGTTTATCTATTGATTTCTCTCCCTTTTTTGCTCTCTCTCTTCATTACTTATACAATCATTGTGTCTGGATTGTGATCATAATGTGGGCCTGACCGCTTCCATATCTCGTTTTGAAGACTTAATTCATCCTGGCCTGATCAGATGATAAAAGACACAATGAAGTGACAAGTGTAACCGTAGTAAATAGATCACCCACAAACACAAGTATATGCATGCCACATCTCTGCATAGTGGGTCAAGACACCCTGGTCTGACACTGCAGTTTGGCAGTGTAATAGAGAATACTGAAAATTAATCAGTAGTTTGACTACAAGCTCGTAATTTAGTTAGCAGTATGTTAGTCACCCATCGCCATAGAAACGGAACATGGTGAACTAACATAGTGGGAGCTGAGCTGGCTTTGCCACAGGACATACTGAGATTTTTTTTTTTTTGCTATTTTTAAATCAGTGTAAAGTGGAAATCAGCAAGGGATGCATGATGAATATTTCAGTAACATTAAACCTTAAACTTTAAACCATCAAATGCCTATTATTGCTTTAAAATGCACAGTCAAGTGCTGTAGTGGTTGTCTGCAGTCACTGAGGGCTTTAATTGGCTGCAGTTGGACATTTTGTCGTTTGGGTCAGGTCGAACGACCCAATCGACCTACTGCTGGCTACGGTGCTGCAAGATAGATTTTAAGACTCAGTGCCAGACTAAGTGACTTGTTAAGATGGACATTTTCTTTGCAACAAACACAAACACACAGACATGCACCCGACCTCTGACCTCTCCATGTCGCGGGTCAACATGCCCTGTTGCCACTCGCTCTCAGGACTCGCTCTCAGGACCTGAACGCTTCAGAAAAAGGGACTTGTGGAGTGTTGCTGCACTCTTCAGCACCATTAGTGTTGTGTGGCTGTGCTGTGGCTCTCTCCTGCTCACAGTGAGTTATCCACCTCCTCCATCACCCCCTGTCTCAGCAGCTTAATGTGGTCTGGGCTTGTTGTGGCATGTTGCACACCGGTCAGCCTGGTCAGCCATTAATACTAACCCATTTCCAGGCAGCTGTGCAGACTTAACAGGGTGAAAAGAGTCTGGAAAAATCTTTTTAAAAATGATTTTGAGTTTGTTTGTTGGCTCTAGGTGTGGTATCTGAAGCTTCAGAATGATTGAAGTGCCTCATGGAGTTAAATATCCAGGTGTGTATTTTGTATAGGAGAATACTTTGACAGGCTTCTGCTCATAAATCAACTTTGCAGGGCTTTAAATCACACTTCAGAATGTGTGTCTGTGTGTGTACATGTGAGTCTGTGTGTGTGTGTGTGTGTGTGTGTGTGTGCCTGTCTATGTTTATTCTGTATTTTTTTTTCGTGTACTTACTTTTACAACATTTTTCCTCTTGGCTGTCTGCAGGCTGTGGAAACTCTGCTGGAGATTAGACCTGAGAGTTTCATAATGCTTTTGTTGCCTTTAGGATTTTTCTTCCGTGCCGTGTGTTAGTTGAGCTTTTCTTACTTTTGTTGCGGGGGATCACTTTCGGTATTGCATCAAAGTTCATCTAATTTGGTTTCCCTCATAGCCATTGGTCAATCATCGGGGAAAGATTTCACACGAACGCTAAACATGAGAGAGGAAATGAGGCGAGACGGATGTGCCAGACAACACACCGTGGGAGACGGAAGCAAAACAGACAAAGGCAGAAAGCAGGTAGAAAGGACAGAGAGAGAGAAGAGAAAGGAGAGAGAGAAAGAGGAGAGGAGAGGACAGGTGAGCTATGAGTGTGCTGACCTTCCCCCCTTGCTGTCAGAATAAAATAAACCCAGCAGCCCCTGCCCCTCCAGCTGGATCAGACTGCCAGTCCATCAGCTGTCCCGTTAACATGTCAGAACAAACAAACTCAACAAACACACAAGGAACCGGCGCGCAAGAGGACGGATGGATGGACGCCCTCGCTTGGAGGAGGACTGAGGCTGTGCAATGAGAGATGTACTGCTGAGCACTGTGGATCTGTCATCAGTCATTTCTCTCTCTCTCTCTCTCTCTCTCTCTCTCTCTCACTTTCTCGTTTTCTCTCTCTCTTTCTTGCCGCAACCCTCTGCAAACAATGGTACACAGAGTACAACCATGTACCAGCACTCACAAGCCAGGGAGAGGATAGAGACTGGCACTATCTGCGGCGCATGAAACGTTATTTAAGATTTATGAAAACGTGTCTCCCTAAATATTATTAAAATCCCGTGTCTTTTTGTCAGCGCAGTCATCGAACTGGGTCACATTTTGTGATCTTATAAGCAGCCCCAAATTATGCTCCGACACTCCTCCCCTTCTCATCTGCAGTTCATGAGCTGCAGGAAAAAAAAAAAAAAAGAAAGAAAGAAAAAAAAAAAGGAAGAGGGGAGGGAGATGGGCTCCACGACTGAGGCCCTGCAAGCCAAGATGCAGATTGTCTATTTGTTTATATGTTTGGACTTTTAATCTTGTCAAGTGGGTTATAGAGCACAGCTGTTGGTATACAAAACCAGTGGGGTGGCTGATCTAATACATTGAGCTCCCTTTACCTCCCTCCATGCCCTCCCCTCGCGATTTTTCTCCATCTCTCTGTCTCCGTCTACGGCACAGATGGATCTACAGTGGCTCCTGGTGGCGGTCTGAGGTACTGACAGGAGGCTCAGGGATGCAGTGCATGTCTGGAATCCTTGACCTACTTCTTCTACTTCTGTACATCACGTGCTTGTTGTTAATAGAGTGAATCTTTGGAAAACTGAGAGACTTTCTGCAAAACAGAACAAATGAGTCTAGATCCTTCAGTTTGACGGATAGGCAGAGATTCATCAATTCTGAGAGAAGAGGAGCAGACTGGCACGGAGCTCGCTTTCACAGCTGCTATCGTGCATTTTGGCAGCCGAGTGAGAGTTGCGTCATATCAGAAAAACTCTAACATACTGTACTGTAGATGCCCTATATGGAGAATGAGTATACGCAGGAGCTTCTCTCAGATTTTTAACAGTATACCCAGAAGGATTTTCTCGCAGGCATGCTTACATGAAGCAAATACTGTAGGCACACAGGATCTAGTGTTCAGATTCATCTCTTGGGGAAAGCTGTGGGAGATGTATTGTGCGTATAATAAGTCCACAGCAAGCGCAGTCCTGGTGAGAGATTTCTTTTGTACACATATTGATTAAGTCAGTCTGAGTATTGGCAGAGATCCGGCGCAGAGCACGGGATCCTTGAAGACTCGTGTGGAGCTTTCTGGATGTTCTGGGGAAAGAGGGCACAGCGAGTCATCGTGTTTCTCCAGTTGAGGAGTGGTTTTCTCTCTTCTCTCTCCTCCATCTCCCTTCCTCTTTCCTGTCCAGAGCCACTCTGGGGAATTTTGCTCCGCTCTGTGAAAGATACACATCCCATACTCTGAGACACAGTTAACTAAGACAAACATAAGGTCTTTGCTGAAACTCTGGGAGTTTGGTCTTGTGTTTTTTCATTTCATTTCTCTTCTTCAAAGTTCAACTCTGCCTTACCTGCCTTACCTTACATTACATCTTTGCTCTGGCATCCCATATGAATTTGTCCTTATGTGTATTATCAGTTTGAACTTCTTTGTTTACTATTCTTGCATCCACCTCTCTTCCTCTGGACTATGACCATGTCTATAGAGTGCGGATTTAGGAACTAGCTTGGAGAGTATTGCCTTATTTATATAGTATTTATAATGCTGTTCAGGCTAATTAATGTTTTGGGCTCTGTATGCCTCAGCCCACGTCTGTGCAGCAGAAATGGCAGGATTCAATCAAAGGCACAGCCATCTTTTCGAGATGCCAATCACAAAGAACCAGCGCAACCCAATTCTTTATGTCACAGCAAGAGGCGAGAAAAAAAGGTATACATTAATAAATAAAAACTTGAAACGTAATTTCGGCATGCTGAAGATAAAACACCCTCCTGATCCAGCTTTGGGAGGGGTCAAGGCGGTGCCAAGCATGGCAGGGAGGTTGATGAAGGGCCTGCAGCTCTCTGACAACTTATTTTCGGTGGGTTTATCCGTCAACCATGTTGATTCCATTAGCTGGGGCCTGACAGCGAGCGGCTGCACTCCAAAGCTCTATCAGTCTCACATCAGACGCTAGCGAGAGAGAGAAAGAGAGATGGAGAAAGAGGGAGAGAGAGACAGAGAGAGAGATAAGTAGCGGCTGGCCCTTTCAGCATACAGTATGACTCCTTTAAAAGGTCCCCCGGGACCCGTCTACCCCAAAACTTATAGGCTCGGTAATAACAGAAGCTGGACAGGGTATCAAATGGTGCCACTCAATTGTTGCACTGGGCTGTAAGAGGAAATGTGCATGCAGAAAGATGGATTGGAAAAATAGAGGTAATGCAGAGGCTTGGCCACATCAGTCATGGAGAATTGTGTCTGGTTGGAGCTTCATTTTTAAGAGGAATCAAGGACACGCATAAACCTAACAATCATGAGATGCATTGTAATGATTATCTATACACAAGGATGATTGCGACGACCATTATGGCTAAGGGTTAAGAACCAGACTGGCAGCATTATTCTGGCTGTGCTTAAAGTGGGTCAAAACCCTAATGCCTTCTTTGTGTATGTGACAAAAGTGTAAAGCAACCGCCGCCGCCGCCGCCTTGTTATACCCTGTTCCCAGGCAAAGCCATATAAATCTCCTCCTCATTTACTGCTCAGACGATTGAAATTCAATTCCCCAGAAACTGGTTCTAAAAAGACACTTCAGGTCCGGCGAGTTATCGGTTCAGGCAATACCCATCCCCATTTAGGCAGAGCTGAATTAGATCTGGGGAAAGGGAATGGGGTCAGACTGCCATATTTCATCTTTAAACCAAAGCTCATATTTTTGTCTGAGCTTCCTCACTGCCCTGCCTGTCTCCATGAAGGCATTTGGCGCTCAAATTTACTCCAAGGCTCAAATTACCTTTCTTCTTCGAAGCTTTCTTTTCCCGCTCTCAGTCCATCAGCCTCGTCTTGTTATTACCATTTCCCTTCAAAATGTGCCAGGGATGGATCTATCTGGGTATCAATGTGAGGATGATGGAAGCCACACTAAACAGATCTGCAGTGCTGTCACCTACACAGGGGCAACTTTAACTACAAATACGGAGCAAAATGGCTGAGGGGAGTGAAACATCACTCATTTCGAGGGTAATGAATTTGAACATGATTAAAACTCTTTTATTCTGTTGAGCTCACACCCAAACAATTCAAGCTGGCAAGAACTTGGCTCAAAGTCAGGGTTTGACAGAACAATTTGTATGACGCCTGAGAACTCATTAGCTTGAGAAAGCTAATTAAAGCTTTCTGAATGGTTCCTTGACCTGTGAAATCTGCGGGCCAGGCAAGCATGAGAGAAGACAGAATAAAGTAGAAATCTTGATTAAAGCTCAATAGGAACTCAGTACTGGAATTGATTGTTTGAGCGTATTTCAAGTCATGTGGGTTAGACCTTGTAGGATCTAATTGTAGTTTCAGCATTAAGTATTGAGAGGGGATAGACAAAAAACACATGTTACACTGCTGAGCTCTGACTAATTAATTGGTGAAAATCAAGGTATTGAAGTATAATGTAGCACAGGCTACTGGCACAGAAAATGAATTTCTATATGGTTGAAAATCTACGCATTGTTGCACTCCACTGAGAGCGTCCCTGTGATTTAACAGATATTTAAGTCACTGGAAGGGTCAGTCATTCTCCAAGCTGAGGTGTCATTGAGGATTTATAGAGTTCACTTTGAGGTAAATCCTTCCAGAGAGAAAGACAGATGATGTTTTATTCACGGACCCCCTGCTTTGACATTTTAGAAACAGTAGGAAATGTAGAGATGTGAAGCAGCATAAATGCAGTGATGGACCTTGATGGACCTTCCCAGAATGCCCATATTTTCAATCCCTGCGTGACAATGTGGCTTAAGGCACAAGCCCACAGCCGCACCTGACAGCACTAACCAGGGAGGGGGAGTAGGCCTACCTAGAAGTCTCCTTGACCTTGGCTAAAAGAGGTGGGAAGGGGAAAAAGGAAGTAAAGAAAGAGAAAGTGAGAGGAGATTTATTTTTTTCCCTTTCTTTTCGACGGTGAATCCCACAGGTGTTCCTCCCGTCTGACCTCGACAAAATGAAAGTAAATGGGCTAAACTCTCGCCGGTGCCTGTAGGAAATTCAAGGCGGGGAGAGCGAGCAGAAGGGGAAAAGGAGGTTAGTGCCCTCCATGGTATTAGAGGCAGTGTTCCTCTGACTGAGGGCTTTGGAGGAGGCAGACGTTCACACGGGGGATTGTCTGGCAAAAACGGGATCATGATCTGTGAGATACTGCCACGCATAAAAAATGTCATCGCCCAGGTATTGACTGCTGTGTGGTGTCACTGCAATTCATACAATCAAAGTTACCCCAATCTCATAAATTTTGTTGTTGGCCAGGTAAAAGTAAACGCTAATATGTTGTGTTCACATTCAATACTGAATACTCAATGCATTTACTTTTCCTGAGAGTTCTTGGTCAAAAAGTATCACACTTGTTTGTTAAAACTGCGGGGTAAACTGCAGGAAAACAGTTTGTCTGTTGAAGTTGTGAATTGTGAAAGCCATTGAGTTAAGAATGGAAATAGACCCAGAAAATCTCATAGTCTTGGGAGGCAGGGGACTGTGTTGAATGCATTACTCTTTTGCACACTCAGCCCTTTGTTTATTCTATTTCCACTCATCGTTTCATATCATATTTATACAGTTTTTATTTTCTCGAACAATTTTGGCCTTGTCTCAACCTCCCATCTGGTCTCTGTCTCAGTTTCTATCTTTGCCACTAACTCTGTCTGTGACTCTCTTTCTCTGTCTCCCTCTCATCCCCCACCCCCCCCCTCTCTCTCTCACAGACACACACACACACACTCTCTGTTAGCAGTTAGACAGGATTTTTAATTCAGGCCGGCGGCTGAGCTTAATGTGGTCCTAGGCTCCTGAGTTCCCTTCAAATGAGTTTTTCTATTATGGCTCTCCTCTCCATCCACGGCTGCGGTTCCACTGCAGGGCTATTCCCTCATAGACATTGGCATGTGGTCGTGTGTGTGACTGAGTGAATACTAAGTTGCCAAGGGTGGGTATGAATGTCAGTGTGTGTGTGTGTGTGTGTGAGAGAGAGAAAGAGAAAGAGAGAGACAGATAGAGAATGAGATGGGGGTTGGTACAGGCTTGCATGCTACCATATAGGGCCCTGAAACAAAGTATGTGAAAGGTTCCTTTGCTCTCTAGCACTTTACATCTTTTGCTGCGCTTTGTACTGCACCTAACATCCACACATAACGCCTGAAACGCCCCCTGAAGAAGCGAGATGAATCCCCAAGTGCAGAACGGTGGCACATCTAATATAGTGCCAAATTAAATCACACTCATTGATCATCCTCCCTCTTTATCTTCTCTCTCTGATTATGTGTTCTGCTCCCTTTCCCGTTGCTCTGCTCATTACCATCTCCGCACCCCGGCAACTGTTTCCCCAACACTGCTCAGCACCTCGGCATTGATCTTAGCTCTCCCTTTGCAAACACAGAGAATCACATGCATAATCGTATGCACACACCGACTCATAACTCAGACTCACATACATACATACCGTATGACCCAGAATATACTCTCTGCTGGTGTTGAGGCATGCTAATGAACTCGCTATAGTCTTCAAAACACAGCAGCTCACATTGTGGCATCTACAGCTTTCTCTCTCAGGGTGACATCCCATTATTTCAAGATTGGTGACCGGACAATTGAGCGCTTAACAAATGATACAGAAAAGCTTGCTTCCATTTGCATTGTTTTTTTTTGTGGGCCTCTGTTTCCTTTCTGTGTGATTGGATCTCCGGTGCCAAGGGGCATCTTAGCAGAGTTTTTACTACATTCTCAAAACAGCAGTAATCTTTATCAGGCATCGAAAGCTTGCTGGAAAGCTTTGCAGCATGACAAATATTCTGGATGAGGGCAAATCATTTATACACAAGCAAGCTGCTTCACAAATCTAACAAATAGTATTGAAGAGTGCTGAAATGTGTCACCGTAGATAAATTTCAAGTCCATAAGCCCATATTTGGCAAGATTTTCTCTGATCATTATCATCTTATGATCCCCTCAGAGTATTTTATGTTTTATGGAATCACACACAGTGTGACACAAGCAGAATGACTAAGTAGAGGGAGATTTGGTGTGTGTGTGTGTGTGTGTGTGTGTGTGTGTGTGTGCGTGTGTGTGTGTGTGTGTGTGTATGTATGTGTGTGTGTGTGTGTGTGTGTGTGTGTGTGTGTGTGCGTGTGTGTGTGTGTGTGTGTGTGTGTGTGTGCGTGTGTGTTGTGTGAGTTACAGAAGGGTAAAGAGATATGCCAAGCGTGGAATAATGGTTTGGCATGTCTGAAAATGAACACAGTGATTGGGATTAATGACCTTATGGGAGCCTAAAGTGGGCATAATGAGCTGGAAAAGGCATATTCTAGATAAACCCACTGGAATGGTAATGGAACAAAATGCTGGAGTAAGCGCCCAGTGTTGAGAGATATTGACACTAGATTTAGATCTGATGGATTTCATTCCTGCATACTTTAGGGTGATGAAGCTCTTTGATATTGCATGAGAGCCAACTTTCCTCCCACTCTTGTGCAGGTAAAGCATTAATCAATCATCAATGTGTACTATGAAGTAGTAACACTTCACACATTACTTCACATCTTTTTATGTTGCCTACTCACCTACTACCTACTACTCACTACTTTACACACCAAAACTATATTCCTACCTCTTACCTTCTGTTAAAGAGTTTGTGGATTTGTGGAAGAGTGGATTGTTTAAGAACAAATACTTTATTTAACACCCACTGTTCAGAATAGTATATGAATACAAATCCAGAGGCACTTATCTTAATAGCGATATTGTTTCATACCTGGCAGCATGCTGTGCAATTCATGCTGGGCTCAGATTACAGGGGTTTTAAAATCCTAACCGATTTTGAAATCAGGTTGCATCTTTTCTTCTCTCTAATCGCAAACAAGCTCACACTACAAGTTTAGAAAAATAACGGTGCATCACGCACTACAAGATATTAAGATTATCTTGCCTGAGGGAGCTACTATACGCAAGAAGTCACACACACACACACACACAAGCGAGCTCTCCCCAACTCTTCTCTTTGTCCGTGCGGGTATAGTTTTGACGCCATGTTATATAGGCAGTGCTGCTCCTGCCACATTTCAGCCAGCCTTTCCTCCATCTCTACTGTCCAGCGGACCCGCTAGTCATAGTCATTGTCATCTCCTTCCACCTCCTTCTACACTTGTCTCTCATTGGCTATTGTGGGTAGGTACAGAGAGTAGTGACATAATGGTCCAGATTTTAAACAGCAAACAGGTTAGAAATTATCGAGGTGGCCCCGAAACGCCTGCGAACAGTTCGGGAGGGTTAAGATTTTATTTGTAAACAGCTCACATGACCAGATATTCTATGGCAAACATCGGTACCAACCAAGGCCCAGATCCAGATTTCTCTAAAGGGGAAAATTGGGGATAAATCTGCGAAAAACACCTGTAATCTGAGCCCAGCAGCAGTCAACCTTGTTTGAGGAGTAACATTTAAAAAGTTGAGTTCTGTACAGAGTCTTGTTCAGCAGCTGTAGCTTTACTTTAGTTGTAGCTACTTTCTCTTGCTGCCTCTCGCTGTCTTTCATTCAGTTTCTACCTTTCTCTCCAGCTTTCCTCACCGCTTTGTGCTCCCGGCCCTTGGGACAGATGTCTCCGTTTGTACCTTTGTAACTCGTGGGGGGGGGGGGGGGGGGGTGGAGTGGGGGATGGTAGCAAAGAGATGGAGGAGAAAGAGGCATGGAGAGGAAGTGAAGGGTGTAAAAACTGGCCCTCTGGGGAGGTCACCTGTTCAGAGCGGAGTGGCAGGGGCCAGAGGAGGAAGAAGAGGGTGAGGTGCAAGAGGAGGAGTGAAATGAAGGGTGAGGAGGAGTGAAATTAAGCGTGGAGAGGAGGTTTTTGGTGAACATGTGTCATCCACAGCTGCTGTCCTGGCACCTGCCGGCTACGCTTCAGGCTTTAGGCCCCAACCACGGGCACCACAGTCCAGAGAGGGTCAGGGTTGGCATGCAGGAAGAGAAGGAGAAGGGACATTGAGGGTGAAGGGGGTATAGAACAGAGTGAGGGCAAAAGAGTGTTATGAAGCCGCAGGGTGACAGAGTAAAGAGAATAAGAAAAAGCGAGAGAGAGAGAGCATTGAGGATGGAGCAAGAGGAAGAGGAGTAAGCGACCCATAGGAGCAAATTTTGTGTGTATACAACATACAAATCAGAATTTTAGTACCAGTGCATTATCTCCTTTACACTCGCCTATCGCACATATCTTTCCACGGCCCCACCGCACTAATAGTCTATTTTAACTTTTACTCTTTGACATCCGTCAGCAGCATGGGCCCTGGGGACCGGGCCAGTGGATTTATGGGGCCGGGTTAGCGAGTGGTAAAGGAGATGTCTCCGGGAATGAGTGCAAGGCTGTTTAGGTAAAGCTTCGGTCCGTCTCCCAAAGGTCCCCTCGATCATCACACTTGCCCCCCGGAGACTGTGGCCCCTGCTCAGCGCTTCCCTGCCCCTGTCACATGTTCATCATTTGATGTGGGGAATGGGGGACACACACATGGATGTACACACACACATGCACACACACACACACACAAGCTCACATGCACGCACACAGTTCGCTTCTAATGTGATTTTCCTTGACATTTGAGTCTGTTCCCATTACTCTTGGGTTTGTGTCATGTGTTGGTAAATGGCAAATGGCTGAGTGTTAGTGTTTGTGTGTGCGCGGGTGTGTGCATGTGAGTCCTTGTGTGTTCATGTGCCATATGTCTTATAGCGTTGGTAAATAGCCCTACCAGCTCTCCAGGGCCCGATTTGACTCTGACAGAGAAATGACCATCCTGACCATGAGGATAAACCAATAGTCCTCACAGATGGATGTCCCCACTCTTGGTGATGGAAAGACTCCATGACCTACATCTAGTAGTGCCAAACCAACAGTCAAAGAGGGGGGCATCTGTGTGCAAGGGTCAAAACCCTCTGCACACAGCTTTACAAATAGCCCACGAACTCTGGCAGAGCTCAGGTGGAGATGCCTGACCCGAAGCTCGTGCTGCATACAGATCAGATGGCTTTTTTTTCTAACGAACTCCTTCAGAAAATGCATTGGACCTCCTTTAAAATACCCTTGCAGTTGAAATGTATAATTGGCTAAAACTCTCATTTTGAATATGCATTTGTGCAGATGAAGCACAAATGCAAACGATGATGTTTCCACCTACAGTAGTATCAAAATATGTAGGCTGATATTATTTGCATAAAGAACATTCTATACCAAGCAGTAGCTTATGCAGTGTTCGTATGTGTTGGTGTATTCCATATGTGTACAGTGGTAGCCATTATATAAGTCCCTCTACATGCATTTATCATGTATTTATCATGCATCTATCCTGCATAATCACTGCAGACAATTCTTTCATGAACACTATACAGTAGAACCAAAATAGCACTGTATATTGTAAAAGAAAACCAACTAGTTAGTACTACCAGCTAAATAGAGAGCAGAGCCGGATTTTTTCCAAACAATTTCTTTTTGGATGCAGCAGAAGTTCAGCATGCATGTAGTGAGAAATTGGACTTTTATAATGGCTACATATTCTGTATAAACTCTTGGTCAGACCCAAGGTTTGTATTCACCCTGTGTTTCAGAATGGGAGCACTGATAGAATATGAATTTAACCTCACATAATTCTGAATAATATACTGTATATCCAAAAAGTCAGCACTCTAACTTCTACTATGATATATATATTTTTTCCTTTTCAAGAATTACCATGGTAGGTTCTTTGAGTTGCTATCATGCTACTACTCTGAACTGCTTTCACAATAATACATAAAGTTGTATTATACAGATTACACTGAACTAAATGTTCCATCACAAAATCATATATCTACCATTTTAAAAAAGTGAAACCTAGTCTAACAAAATGGTTAACAGCACAAAAAAATCAATAAATGTGTGTTTTGAAAGACAGAAAATATCCTAAGCTCTTGGTTGACAAAACAACAATTTTACAGACCGGATCCCCTGTAATTCTGAGACATTGAGGAACTCCAGGTATTGATTTCCTTCCAAAACGGATGTGCGGTATACCGCTTTGAAACGAAAACTCTTCAAATATTCTGACTGCTCATGCACAGTGTGTTGACAAGTCTGATTGGATTTACTGCTGATGCACATCTCCGGGGCGTTAGGCAACCCTTATCAAACACATCGTGTTTGTCTTGCCTCTCCGCTCGGTTTGATGTGCCCTCGGAGAGAAGCCAGACTTCCTCAAGACCCACCTCACCAAGCGCTTGATACCAGAACACAGACAGCTAGAGCTGTGTGGTTTGGAAACTGACGGGAACTCTCTCTCTCTCTGTGTATGTGTGTGTGTCTGTGTGTTTGCTGACCCACTTTCACACAGTGAGGGAGGTAGAGCTGTAGAAGTTCTCCCCTCGCCCCACCCGCCCCCCCTCCCCTCCTCTTCCTCTGCTCTCCTCCTCTAACTCTTTCTGCCCTGGCATCCTCAGGATGCAGCGGTGGCTATGGCAACGCTGCAGTAGCAAGTACAGAAGAGGAGGCTTCTCCTCCCTTGCTCTTTTTTCCCTTTTTTTTCCTCTCTCTCTCTCTATTTTCTTTTTTTTCTCTTTGTCAGCTCTAGGCTGTGTCACGGGTAAGCATCTAGATGTTGTCTTTATAATTACAAAGATCCTAATCTTCAGATTTATTTAGCATGCCGGCATCTGAATTTTTCTCAGCATCAAGCTTCTCATTTAGCCTAATTTGCATCAAATCGCATTTCTGCACCGTTTTGGTGTGGCTATTACGGAGACCAAGGGTAGATCATCTGAGCTTTATTTCAGCACACGCAATTTGTTTTAGGAGTTGAACACATTCTCATTTCATCACACTTCTCCACTTGCTGTAGGAGTGAATGAGGTAGCGGGCTGCAGTGGTGGCCACAAGAAAAGCATCCAGGAAGACTATTAGGATGCCGTCCCAGACACCCTGTTGCTGTCTGTTGTTCAGGGATATTGTTGCTGCGTTGTTGACTCTCTATCGGCTCACTCCTGACTCCTAGATAACACCTCCCCTGGCCCTTTTGGTCACTTTGCTCCTTGTGTGTATGTGTTTGTGTGTTTGTGTGTATGTGTGTATGTGTGTATGTGTGTGTGCGTGTGTGTGTATGTGTGCTAGCGCCTACCATCTCTCTGGCACAGTCCCACCGCCCCTGCCCAGCAGTTTGAAGCCGAGGACTCCTGGCAAAGACAGAAGGGCTTTTGGGACCTGCAGCCATATGAATTTTTCATTCACTTCCCTCCGCCAACTCTCGCCTCCTCTCTCTTTCTCCCTCTCCCTCTCTCTCTCTGTCTCTCTCTGTCTCTCTCTCTCTCTCTCGCTGGTACTCTCTCTCCCTCTCACTGACAAGTATTGTCTCTTGCTCAGTCAGCGATAGCACACCTGGTCCTGGTACAAGCAGGGGGAGTAAACACAAAAGCACACACACCCACCCACCCACACACCCGCGCACAGACACAGACACAGACACACACACACACACACACACACACACACACACACACACACACACTTGCTCAAACACAGCATGTAGCCTGCAGACAGAGTAAACAGCTCCTAGACAACGGTGCTTGGTATTCCACTTTCCAGTGTTTCTCTCTTTTCTTTTTTTTCCCTCTTCTTCTTCTTCTTGGGTCCCTGGGGCAGGCCATATGTGGGGAGAGGGCAGAGGAATGCAGAGGACTCCTTTCTGCAGGGGAGTGTAAGCAAACACATGACAGCAGGCACACATGCACACCCGCCATGCCAAGTACATTTAACCTATGAATATAACACACAACCTAACTTATGCAGTACCCCCAAATGTATTTACTTTGTAGTCCAACATTTATTTAAAAGGGACCTCTGCAATCCTACCAATGACATAACCTTACAGTAAATGAAATTCAGTGTTGGGGGTGTTACTGGAAAAAAGTAATTACACATTACTCATTACTTTTCTTAAAAGTAATATATTACTTTATGTATTACTCCCTGAGAAAAGTGATTAGTTACACCACTCGTTGCAACACTTTTACACCCTAAAATGATTGTGCTAGTCTTACTTGCATTCATTGGGCCAATAAATATTGTCAACTATAACCCACATTACCAGCAGAAGCAGTCTAACTGACAGACACAAAATCTTTATGTCGCAAGGTTTTTAATAAAGATAACGCCTACACCATTAAATTCTGACTTTCTGAGTCGTATTTACCATTTGTTGGCTCCTTCATGTGCAATCTACCAGTAATTCCAATATTTCCGACATGGCTTGAAGGCAGAATAAGACGAGGGGAATCTTTCTATAGATATTATGCCAATACAGAGGTTAAAAAGACTAAAGAATGTAACGTCAGTAACTGTATTACTGAAATCGGAACAGTAGTGCCTTACTTTACTGCGTTCCATGAAAAAGTAATGTGATTATAGTAATGCTATATAACGCATTGCCCCCCAACACTGGTGAAATTATACCAGCAACTTGCAGTAGCATCCGTGAGCACAATCATCCAAAAGCTAAAGATGAAGAAAGCTAAGATTAATGATTAAAAACTCTCAGCAGAGAAATAGAGGTTGAGCTAGACAGATGGTAAGACGGACAATTGCAAGAATTAAGAAGATGGAAAAAAATAAGGTGAGGGTTTTGGGTTTTGTCATCTACCTTCAGTCCATTACACATCATTTCTGCATCCATGCACAAGCAACAGAGAAACAATGACTGCGCGAGACAACCTGACCATGTCCTTTTCATGGGCCAGAAAATAAAGCTGTCAAATGGCAATAGCACAGCCAAGCAAGCATTGAACCTGGACAGGTTTCTCGAGCAAAATTGCCCATCAGAAAGCAGTTGAACCCTGAGGCCATGACATTTTAGATCTCAGTAGGTGACATGCTGTCTTGGCCTGTTGTCTGTTGTTAAATGTATATGACTTGGCAGGTCCTGCAGCTTGAGGTAATGTCAGACATGCAGAGATGTTATGTCATGGTGGACCCAGTTCATCCATGGGGAGGGAGACGCTGTGGTGTGGACACTCTGTGGTGGGTGAGAAGTGGCTGTGGAGCTCCGCTCGATGGGGCTTTTCTTTGAGTGGATATTGAGAGAATGTCTGCCTTTATACTCCCCCTTACTCTCTTTGAACAGTTAGAAGATTCCCTTGATCAATTATTGATCAAAGCCATTACAATGCTCTGTGCAAAGTCACAAGTGTGTGGTGTGGTATGGTGTGTCACTGTGCGTGCGTGCCTGCGTGTGTGTGGGGGTCTGTGTGTGTGTGTGTTTCTGTTTGTGCAGCAGATAAAGAGAATGGTAGAAATTGAGGGTGATACAAGCATAGAAAGAAAGAAGGGAACAGAGGAACAAAGGAAGAAAGAAACAAAGGAAGTAACAAACGTGGGAAGGAAGAAAGACAGAAAGAAGCCATATGCTGAAACGGTTTCAAAAACAAAATGAGTTGTTTTTTAAGAATTACATTATGGTTGCTGGAGGGAAGCGAAGTGCATGGGTCCTTTTGAGGAAATCAAACATCTCCGACTTTCCCTGCAGCCCTCCACTTTGTGCTACGAACATGTACACTCTGCGAAGCTCATATCTGAAAATGTCAAACCTGCAATCAGTCTTAATTAACTGTTCCCTCGGAATTCACAATGGCTCATAAAGTGTGGCAGGTTGTTTGCTGTACATAATGAAATCAGAGCGGTCGGGCCTTAGTAGCGAAAATGATTAGCTCCTAGTCTGTCGAATTATGATTGGCAGTCGTGAACTCGGGCACCTGTTATGTCCAAACACCGTCAACAACATCACACCCCAAACACACAACGACACTTGATTACAATTACGATTAAATGTTATTAAGAGTGTCAGGGACTCATAATGACAATTGGCAGTACGCATGAAAAGAATAAAAGAAAACAAAGTTCTCCTGGTGGTTAGAGATGATGACAGTAGTAAACATCAATCTCTCATGTCGATATAGTTAAAAAGGCTTTACTTATTACTGTATGTCAGAAACATTATATTCAGACAATGTTTACCCATCATCAGATGGTGCTGCAACACGGCATCTTGACATCCACCTCCATCAAGTAATTATGGAACCTCCAGTTCCATAATTACTTTGAGAAGACCCATAACTTCTGAGGTGGAAAAACCTATGTATAACTCTTAGATGCCGCCCAGATTTTCAAAACTCCGTAATTGCACCAGATGCTTCCGCTAATCAAAAGCACAGAAAACTAGCCATTTAATCTTAGTGAAGTATAACAATCGAACTAACCAGTGCATTTAATCAGTGACTGTGGTCGTTTGAATTCACACCTGTGTGTTGATGTGCGTTTTGGACACTGACTCAAGCAGAGTACTAATGGCCAATCCAAGCCAATTACAGCTGTAATTGCAGGACTCTTGGCATTTGGCCCTATGAGAAGAGAAACCTGTTCTGATTGGCCTGGCCAGGTACCGAGCAAAGAGGGACAGAAATAGACCCAGTTGGCAGCTATCCATTTGTGTTTGAGGGTCTGGCACTCTCTCAACAATCAGATTGTAATTGTTCGAATAAAAGGCATAACTATAATCTCGATGTTTGCAGTGATTATAGCAACTGTATACCTACTGACATTAGAAAATTCCTAAGGCATGTTGGCCATCTTCAGTATACTCTAGAACTTATGCTGTAGGTAAGCTTGTATCCTGCAAAAACTGACTCACTTTCTCTCACAGTGCCATGTTTTCCACTGTGGCTCTTCTCACCTGTCAGTACTGTGATGGCTCAAGGAAAGCACCTCCTCTGTATTTCTGCCCACATACTAGCGGACCTGGCCAGACACACACTGCCCGAGAGACAAGCTGCCATTTCCACAAACTTGAGCACAGAGGCGCTTCTCCTACGAATGCATGCAAACAAACCAACACAGAATAATTTTCACAACAACACCTGCATGCCCACGCATATGCACGCACACACACACACACACACACACACACATCTGTACACAGTTATACTATATACCTATGCACATATGTGGACACACACACTCACACAGACATACGTATATTGCCAATGCCGCTTGCAAACTTTAAGTTGTCCTCAACATAGTTCTGTAAGTAATGGAATACTTGGTATTAATGGAATAGTTCATTATCTACTCACCCTCAGTCAAAACACTGGTTTGTATGTCCACATAACACGCAGCGAATTAGCTAATGCAGCTCCATGTCAGTCTTCAACAAATTCTTCAACAAATTGGTTGATTCTTTAGAGTTCCAAAAAGAACTTACTGTTTGTTATGTGAAAGATGCAAAGATGTGTTTAGATGCTGAAGGTCCCTATGAATTATTGAAACTATTAACTTATAGTTTGCATTCCTCCCTGTCATGATGAATAATACACATACTCAGTCAAGGGTCAAGAGAGCACTGGCACTTTTCTGGATATTTTGGTGCCTGGATGAAAACAAGGCTGGGGAATTTTTTTTAAATCACATGAGTGTCAAATCGAAGGGACAGAGGACAGTAACAAAAAAAATGACTTTATCACGTACACACAGCTTCTTAAAAGATAGGGTCCGCTTTTTTCCTCCTAAACAACCTGAATCATTTGTAGCATTCATACAACTAGGAACAACTACAAATACAACTGGAAACTTTCCACAGGGATCTTGGTCCATGCTGACTCAATAGCATCACACAGTTCCTGCAGATATTCTGATGGCTCATTATCCTGCTGGAAGTATCCGTTTGAAAAAGTGTAGACTGTGGACATGTAGGGCTGCACCTTGTCAGCAACAATGTATGAGTACGCTGTGGCGTTGGGGCCTAATATGTACCAAGAAAACAACCTGTACCGTTGACACCAGGCAGGATGGATCCATGGATTCATGCTATTTACACCAAATTCTGACCCTGCATCAGAAGTCAGAATTTGTTGGACAAAATTATGTTTTCAATGACTGGTCACCTCGTGCCCCCTGTAACTTCATCCTCTTGGTCTTACCTGACAGAAGTGGATCCCAGCATGTATCCCATCCACTCCAAGGTTCACCGAGTTGTGTGTCCTGAGATCCCTTCTGCACTTCATTGTTGTACTGAGCTGTTATTTGCATACTTGTGGCCCGCCTGTTAGCTTGAACAAATCGTGCCACTCTCCTCTGACCTCTCTCATGAAAGCAGAATTTCCGCAGATGACTGGATATTTTTTGTTTGTGGCACCATTCTCAATAAACTCTAGACACTGTAACAGGTTCAAATCCCAGGATCACAGCCTGATGCTAGAACCAGTGTGGCCGGCTCTAACAATCATATCCAAAGTGGCTTAAATCATGTGTCTTGCCCATTCTTACATTTAGTTGAACAGTAACTGAAGCTATCAACTCTGTCTTCACGCTTTATACTCATGCCTTATTTATACATCACTCATAATCTGGAGGAGCAAGCTGTTTGCATAAATGTATACCTAATGAAATGAGAGAGAGTAAGATAGAGAGAGAAACAGATAGAGACAAATATAGGTTTTCAACAAGAAAATCCTGCAAGTTGATATGACAACAGAAATGCCACACAGTTCGGCTGGAGCCAGATTTGTTTTTTTCAGTGCTGATAATTGGATTCCACCCTCAGTAAGTTACTGTTTGTTTCAGAGCAAAACAAGACAACCAAAGTTGTTCAACTGTAAAATGCTTCATTATCTAAATGAGAGAATGACTGCGGCAGTAAGGTACGATTTTGATAATAACCATATACCACACCCCATCAAAACAGGAAAGCTTATCATTATCTTGACAGCAAAGGATTGTTTCACTTCCTCTTTGAGGGCACAGCAAAAGTTAAACTCCTTCGTCACACATGCATCCCAAGCCGCTGCAAAGTCACTGGTTGATGCTTTTCCTTATGAGCGATTCTAATGTGATTTTCCTGAGGTAGTCCCCCTCCTCCCCCGTGTCCTCTGTAGCCTTCAGTTAACCATCTGCTGGGAGAGGGCGCACATGGCAGAAGATGTGTTAATGAATGCATGGTTATATAATCCGGACCTGTGGTGGAGTGAAAGCGAGAAAGAGCAAGAGAGGGAATCAGATCCACATCTCTTGACGCTCCACAAGTACAGAGGGAGGTAAAGGGATTTATTGTGCCACCAGTGCCCCCAAGTGGCCTGAGGAGGCATTTATTTTCTTCCCCTCTCCATACATAACATGACAAGCGCTTCTTTGCCTTTTCTCTTTCGATAAAGAATTAACTCAGGAGACACAGGAACTGACGTATCGCACATGACAATCTGATTTACGGATGGTATTGCTTTTTTGATGACCACCGTTAAATGGGCTGCATGCTGACACAGTAAACCACACAGTAGAGGATGACTATTACAAATCAGACCCCCCCCCGTCTTCTTCTTCTGCCAAAACGGCGTACCTGGCCCTTGCCCTGACCAGCCATCATACCCCTTATGAATCAAAGGCAGCAGAGGTACAGAGAGACAAGGACTTATGGGCACTTGGCTCAGCCTCCCCATTTTCTCCTCTCCCTCTCTCTCTCTCCCTCTACATTTTTCTGTCTCCTCCTCTTCTGCATCTATCTATCTAGCTTGGCTGGGATGAAAAATCCTCAGACGAGGTTTAAAGCTCTAGTGGAGCAGAAGCTGTTCAAGTTATGCTCTGCTCACATCAGTCAGTATACACAGTGGGTCCACGCATACATAAATAGATGCATATACACGCACACACAGAGACACACACACGCACTCTCTCTTTCTCTGTGTCTCTCTCTCTCTTTCAGTTAAGTAACTCAGAAACAATATTTCCAAGGCAGTATACCAGAAGTATATTTTCAAAGCCAACAAACAACAGCTCATGCATTCAAACCATATCATTTGGTTTTAAGACATGTACTATACCTGGGGTTCCAATACATTTTTAGGTTAGACACACATTAGGCTGCGGACCCCCATTTGATATGGTTATTTCCCAGAGAACGCCCATGTTGAAAGTTGTTTGTTGTTGATTTAACATTGAATTGTACAACTGTCTACACTATACATGGGGAGATAGTGGTGAGAGTAAAACCTATCTCTCTCTCTCTCTCTCTCTCTCTCTCTCTCTCTCTCTCTCTCTCTCTCTCTCTCTCTCTCTCTCTCTCTCTCTCTCTCTCACTCTCTCTCTGCCTACAAATAACCCATCTAATAAACAGGGACTGGAACGAGTAGAGAAGCGAGGCGGCCCAGCCTCCCGGTCCGCTCCACTGGACCAGAACACAACCACTTCAGCTGTTGAGCCAGCAGGCCACCTCAAGTGGTCTTTATAAAACTCGCTTTGATGGATTCACCCCTGGCCTCCCCCACTGTGATCCATCACCTGTCCAGCCCTTGGAGGTCGTAATAAACCTGTTTAACAATGGGGTCACTGCATACAAACAGTGTGTGTGTGTGTGTGTGTGTGTGTGTGTGTATTCATGTGTGGGTGCTTTCCTGTGTGTACAGTGTGTAGGAGGTTAAATACAATATCTTGGCCACTGTATATCCATAGCTTTGCTGGGACCGGATCCAGTTGTGATGATCGGTGCAGTTTCCTCACAAATTCTAGTGTGATTGCATCGTATATTTATACACATACATTTAATGGAGGTGTAAGATACGGTCAGGCATGGTGGTGTTATCTCTCTGAGTAGTTTTATTGTCTTGAGCAGCTCCTGCATATTCCCTAATAGAGTAGTAAATCAAAGGCATAGAGGAGGTTGAGCCTGGGTGAGTGCTTTGCAGATTCTATGAAACCGTGCACAAAGTAGCCATTTGTTTATATAAATGAAAGGGATTTCCTACTTTGTTGAGTGTGGTAATTTTTTTGGCATAAGCAAATAGAAAATATGTTTTTCTCTGTGTAAAATATCTCCCACTGAGTTGAATAAGCCAGCTCGATCAGCATGAATCATCACTTCAACAAGTCACTGCACCGCTTGAGTCACAACACCAGTACCTGACCCACAGTTCATTAAGCCGACTGTCTCGTTTTAAGAGTTGCATTGAAATCGCGACAAATTGCTCTCACAGTCAGAGATGAATCATACTTTGGAATTGCATTACGCGAAGGAGCTGAGATCTTAACCGAGGTGCTCCGTCATTCTGTCACGTGGCGATGAGTCACAACAATTAGCAGACATCGCAGACGCGGCCAGCCTAAGTCCTCCTGGGTTGTCTCCAAGCTAGCGACGGCCGGTCTGCCCAGTGCGTGGCGGCAGATACAGGTCATTGTTACTCGGAGGTGAAACCCATCCGCTTTCTAATGAGTACCAGAGGGACCCGTGTTATTGGATGGTTCATCAGGCCAATAGTGCGAGGCGGCCTCCATCTGACTTCTTGAGTCCAGCGTGCCTCGTTGGCTTATGTGGAACTCACATGGAAACGAGCACCTGGTACATGCAGAGGACCCAAAAACCAATATAATTTTAATTGGAACTAAAAATTGATTTCACATCTTTTTTTCTACCCCTTAGTTTATTACACATATTTCATTTTTGAAAGTAAATAAACATAAATGTACACCTGTGAAAGTGTATGATGCACTTTTATGAGGGTAATCTCAAATAAAGTTTTATGGGAGGTGTAGCTGGAAAGATTTCATTCTGAAAAGCCCTTTGGAAGAAGCAGCGAAGGGAGAAGCCTGTTATTGTTGCTGTTGTTGATGGTGTTGTTTTATTAACAGTGGTAAACTTCAGCAGTTACTGTGGGTTATCTTTCAGTCTGTTGTGTATGGATTGAACATCTCCAGCGCCTATTTGCTGTGTTTGAAAAGAGTAACAGTAGAAACATACAAATATCAAGATCTATGTTCATAAACAATTTAGGTTTGAGAATTATTTAAAAGCTGGCTAAAAGGGTTAGGGTTAGGGCTAAAAGTCTCAGAATAGTGTGTTTCATTCTTAATTTAAAGAGTTTGGCCAAAAAGGCTTAAAAGATTTTAAGCCCAGGGAGGACGACTACGTGGGGAAAACATCTATGAGCAAAAGAGAGTAATGTCAGTGGGTTTCTTTAACCTATAGAAATAGCTGTGGCCATGCATCCTTGATATAGACACACTGCAGGAAAACTCAATAAAGAGTAAACAAACAAACACCCTGATGTCTACATTAATTTTCTGATTTTAATATAAAAAAAAAAAATAAGTACTGCTATAAAATGGTTCCAAAGGTTAATCAGCACATTAATTCAAATTAATTCTGGATTGAGTAATTGTTCCTCATCAACAAACCATATAATTTGATTTCATCACCTGTGTTCTACCTTATCATCTGGAGCAACAACCACTCCCTCTATCTATCTCAGCTAAAATGTAGTCTGAGCACCTTTGTGAATAGATTTTGAAGTCTCACCATTTAAAAAACCCACAGTCATTCGCTGAGAGGCTGCATACAGCCTCAGGCAACTGGAAAAGCGCCCCTCCGAGATAATGTCCAGAAGCTGAAACCACCAAGCTCCATTTGAATTTCCTCTCAAAATATTCCACTTCCTGGATATTGTTCATCAGTCTGTATTTGACGACATCGATTCCATCATCTGACATTATGAACGAGCCATGCTGTTAAAAGTTTGCAGGGCGCACCATCATGGTTGTCATGGTAGCCATCAGATTGGGGCCCTTCCAGTAGTACCACTTAATGCCATTGTAGCGAACCACGCTGGATGAGGCGGGGTAGTACATGCCGTTCAGGTTGGACGGACCACAAGCCTCGAACCACCAACCTGGAGAGGACAGGTGTCAGAGAGTTCAAGGAAAAAGTCTGAATTAATTGAATCCAAGCTCAGGAAATGTAACACCCGAATGTACAGCTGTAACTCAGCAGTAACTTTATATTGGTGCAGAAGGAAAATGAAATGCACTTCGGGACATTTACAAGGGGGCGGATGGAAATGTTTAACGAGAGAGGCTTTAAGGAAGGATAGATTGAGACAGACAGAAGGAGACGAGTAACAGAAGTCGAGGGAAGCATACCTCCGGATGCGATCTGGGCGCACTTGCAGGTGCAGCGGTCGTTGTCTCTGTCCTTGGTGCTGAACGGGGTGCCGGGGTGGGTGAGGCTGTTGGTGCGGCCTGCTGTGCCGCTGAAGCCCTCGGCATGAAGACTGCATTGGGGAGAGTAGAAAGGAGCAGAGAAATTCAGCGAAGAGTTAAGCCATTTGAACGCTGAAAAAAAAAATCTTTTCTATTCATTATTCAAAGTTGCTCACTTCTCTATTGCAGTCCCACTTTGTGATTTAGGTTAATGTATTTTTGCATAAAAGTCTTGCCTAGTGCAGCTTTAACTGAACCAAGCAGACTGCCAATGCTCACTTTGCTGCATCCTATAGCCGTTCTTTCATTCATCCTCACTGACTGCAAGGTTTCAGAAATCAATGGTAATCGAGTTATGTTTCACCTGTGAAGCACTGCAATACATCATAGCCTTATGTGTACTTTTGATAAAAGATAAAAATCTCCCAGGGTTGCCATACAACGCTGCACTGCACGAGAAAGCAAACAATAACCTGAAGAGCTATTCATTATTTTTCCTCCACGTTCTGCTTTCTGAAACAATGCAAACAGTTTTGAAAGAAATCTCTGCCCAGGTGAAATACATTGACTCCTTTATTTTCATAACCTAGCCCTGGAGTTGTGTGTATTTGTGTGTGTGTCAGTGCTGGTTTGAAGAGAGTGGACGAGGAGGTCAGCCTTGCTGTCTGCCCTCTCCTCTGCCCTGTCATTCTGTCTAGTTAGTATTGGACTCTCCCCTGAGTTATGTGACCTCTCCATAGCCCAGGGCATGCTGTCTGTGATGACTAAATGAGGGATCTTCCTCTTGAATTTGTAAGTTCAGAGGGCAGGACCACACAGCATGGGGGCAGCAAGGGAGAGTTTGACTTGACAGCATTGGGACAGGAATAATGGTGGAAGGGTGGAGAGGCTGTTAGAATAATTTATCTTGACTCATGATCATAAGGGTTTGGTGATGTGAGGAAGTATATATTGGCTATCAAATTAGACTGTATGGCTATTACAGGCCACAGGCTGTCCCGTGGAGACTATGGCATGTGGGCTGTGAAGAAAAATGAAGATTCCTGCACACAAAATTCACCTCTGCTGGTGTCTTTTATTGTCTGTTGATGGTTCGGTCCGAGACCTTTATCAAGACATTTCTCATGGCATTTCCTTGGAGTGATTTGATGGGGATCTGGATCTTTCCCAGCATTATTTCGAAGAGTGCCTATGGTGTGCACGCTCCATATTTATCAGAAGTTCTGTGGACTGTGGTAGACACATCCGTAACTTTTTCGATAAAGACTTCACCATTACCAAAGCATTTGTCCTACAAAGTAATCCCAAGCGTACTAGTCCAACCACTCCACCAGTCCACCATTACCACAGGATATCCCTCTGGAGGCTGTTATTGTTTACTATCGACTGTTATATTAGGAGGGCCTACCATTGGCTTAATTTTGAAAATGGCTATTCTAGACTGCAAAGGAGAAAGTGGTCTGTCAGTGCTGATGATGAATGTATGAATATTGTTACAGAGTTTAAGGTGAAGGCCCAGGGAGTGCATTGGCAGCAGCTGACCGGAGGATTACTTTGGCTGAATAGTTCTGGCTTGGGAGAGAAAGCCATCACCCTCAGCAATGCCTAATAAAACTTGCACATACTCAACAAGCTAAGATAGAACATGATCTCAGAGGTAGCTGGCTTTCAGAGGTGATTACATCCATTCAGGTGCCTCACCTCACACAGTGTAGCCTACAGCAAAATTGTGAAACGTTCAGTTTTACATTACAGTATCATGCTAATTATGGAGAACAAGGTCAGGCAAATGCAATTTGATGCACAATTAGGTATCTTGGAAAGCATACACCCACATATGATTGTGATTTCTCATCTCAGACTAAAAGGACATCAATCTCCATAAACTTCCAGAAAACAAATTCCAGTTAATTCACATGAAATCTAAACCACACTATTTTGGTTAAAATGTTGTTTTTCTATTTTGGAAAGCATGGGTTCTGCACACGCACATGTAATCTTATTAGTGAGCGCAGAGTTCCTGTGGAGATTTGTTTGAGTTGTCAGTTTTCTGGCAGGGCCAGGTTTTGCTGAACGTTCCTGTTATCCTCCAGTGAACGGGGCTACCCTCGGGGATTTTCAGGGGCAGCGGTAGCCGTGGTGACAGAAAAGAAAAGTGGAAGCAGAAGAAAGTGGCGGCGTGCCCTCCGCTGAGCTCATCATTTTGATTGACATTTTTAAAAACAGGCCTAGCGGTTCTTTTACTTTTGTGCTCAGTGATAAGAAAGCATAGAGAAAGAATATAAAAAAGTTTGAACTGTTGATAATGGTTTTTCTAATTTGTCATGGTATTTAGAGTTTTGCACCCAGAGGGAAAACGAAGATTGAGCGGGTATTACTCTATTGCAATTATGCCTTTCACAGTTTGAAGGACTCTTAACAACTCTGTACTGAAATACAGCACCTTCATTACGGTTCCATTCACATCACAATTCTGACAGAGTTTAAGAAAGAGTTTAACTGGAGGCCTGATCGTTTGAGCGTAATGTTTTCTTTTTCATGTCACGCAATGAATTTCATCAAACCGAGAGACACTTCACTCTTTTATTATTTGTTATATAAGTCACAGTGACCCAATTTGTACATATTTCATGCTGGTAGGTCACCTGTAATTCTTGTCCTCTCCGTCTATGTAGAAGTGGTCATAATGCGAGTACGCCTCGTTCCCCTCTTTGTCTTTCAGCTGGACATGCAGACTGTATTCCTGGGAGCTGGTCAGCTTGTAGATGATATCATTCCCCAGCCAGTGCTCCCCAGACGGCTCTCCAAATCCCTGGAATAGGCACAAAGAGAGAGAAACAATAGAAAAGGAAAATATTCTAACAAGGGGAAGATTTTACCAGGGATCTGCCAAGTATTTTTGGAGTTAATATGGAAATGACCCTCAATTTAAGAAGTCACATATATCATTATGATGGCCTAACACAGTCCGGTGAGTATTTATGAACTGAAATTTTCTCTCCCAAAGTGAGGGAGCAGACAATTGAGACTTTAATTTGTAATAATATTCTATCAATGCACCACCTGGGAACTGCCTCACCTAATATGAATGGAAGACTGACTTTGTGGACTGATCCATTGTTTGTCTGAACTTTTACCTTGAAATATGCTTTACATCATAGTAGTGCAATCAGAGCCGGCCAGCAGCATGACGACACATTTTACAGGGCAAGACTGTGTTTTCCCTCTTGTTTTTGGCAAGAGAAGACAGAGGTGAATGTTCACTAATACAGAATGTACTGTACAAGTATGTAGGGATGACATTTTAGAGAGGAAATCCAGTGGTACGCTACTTAAAGATATATTGCGAGAAGGTGAAACACACTGAAACGGGTATAGAACAGGGAAATGTCAAGGGAATACATTACTGTGTGAGTCAGGAGGCAAGTTTAAATGATGTTAACAGGTGGAAGTGGAGTAACATAAAAATAATTTCACAAAGGCAACTTCAGCGTTAAATGAAAACAGATACAGCGCGCAGTGGGTGTGATGAATTTGACAGAAATGTTTCACAATGGGAGTGAACGTTGTCACTCCAGTGGAAACTGATAATGAAAAGAGACGTTCTATTCAAAGAGACAGCTGAGGAGGAGGGGCAAATTATGGCTTCGGTTAATGAATTTCACAGAGGGCTGTCAAGTGCAAAATGTCACCTGTCTGACGGACACGAGGGGACGCGAAAGGTCAATCGTACGGTGAAAAGGCCAAATGATTTTTAGAGAGAGATCGAGATGCATATGTTAACTGTCACTCATATCATTAAGGATATGACCTTGAAGACTTGATTATTTGCATTTTTAAGCAAGAATGGTGAAGAATATCAACAGATATTAAGCATTCTTTACAGATGGATACATTTTCCCCTGTGTTTACCGCTGAATTGTTGCTCACTTTGTCTAGCTGTCCGACCCTGTGTTTGTTATTGGTCCTAAGTGAAAGCGAATACATAGTGAGAGTCTTGGAGCATTTATCATGTAGCCTGCAGGCCTGGGTGCAACATTTGATCAACACTGGCCACAGATTCTCAGAATATGAAGTGTGGAGCGGGTCAGTGAAGCACTTCAGTACATACGTTATCTGCCATCTACACAGGGCCCCCATGCTCCCACGCCCCAGCTGGGGCCAAATATTTATCATCCACTTGGAAAAATATTGTTCTTGAATTTTTTTTATTTTAAAGCCTTCTCTCTCTCTCTCTCTCTCTCTCTCTGTCTCTCTCTCTCTCTCTGTCTTTCTCTCTTTCTCTCTTTCTCTCTCTCTCACTCTATCTGTCTGCAATCACCATCCTCTAACCATTCTATTTCCCAGCCAAGCTGTGGCAATTGATCTGTGGAAAAAGGCGAGAGACAAATTGCTCTGTTCAATCAAAAGTCCAAACCAGCCTCGCTCATTTGCACGGCGTGTAATTTAAGTCAATTTAAAAAAGTTTGCGAACATATTTTTGCTCTCTGCTGGGAATGCACAAAAGGAATATTGATTCTATTGAGAAAACTTTGTGATGTGAATCAGAAAAGCATTATCTAAATTTGAGTCCAAGCAAAACAAACAAAACCCGAAGGTGTGAAAACATGCTTGGTTCAGCTCTAGCGCTGGAACAACTTCATAGTCTCCTGTGTGCGATTCTGTGTATTATATCCAGGGCTTGTTGTCCAGGGTTAGATTCTGGATCTGCTGTTACCTTCATCACCACAAACCCATTTCCCTAAGCATCAAAGCATCGGGGATCTTGATGAGGATAAAAACAGGTTCTGCGGGTGACTGAAGTGCATGATGTGTGTGTGTGTGTTTGTGTATGTGTGTGTGGGAGTATGACAGGGAGAGGGAGCGAGAGCAGGTGCAATAACATGGGGGGTGGTAGAGAACACACGGGCGGCCAAATACAACAACCGCAGGTCACCTGGGATCACAGGCTCGCCGGTATCCCACGCCTCTCCATGCCAAACCACCCATGGATAGTTATTGGAACCTCCTGTCCAGTCCCGCGATCCAGATCCATTGTGCCGATACCGTGTTGTGTGCTAATGATGCACGCTACCTTCTGCTGAACCTACCGCTTTGTAGTCCCTCCACCCGCGGTGGAAGTCAACGGAGCCATTTCTTCGATGCTGCAGCACTGTCCATCCCCCACCGCTAGTCTTCATATCACAGAAAACCTGCAGAAATCAAGCAAAAAGGCCATCTTTTATTCCTACTTTCCAAAAGTAGACACTTCAGACAATGATGGCTATGTTTCAATAAGGTGAGATGAGTTTCAAGAAACCACACCTTAAAGTGCCACTATGATCTACAAGTGGGGGGAGAGGGAAGTGTGAAAGAACATCTCACGCCCTCAGGAAAGGAAAAACACACTGTCGTTTTTCCATTAGTTGAAGGCCGCCTTGGAAGCCTCAGAAAAAAGGGGGGAGCCCAACATTTCAGGGTGTCATGCAATGATATGACCCAGGTGGGAAGGAAAAACTAACATGTCAGCATGCTCTGTTATCCCCTTGAGTGGGGGTTGGGGTGGGAGGCATCTGCGTTTTTGGTTACACACACTGTTTTCTTTCTCACTTGGCTGCACATTCGCCATACGTAGATAAGTTTGGAAGGACAAATCGTAATGAATTGCACCTATTCATCTCGTGACAGAACTTGAAATTTATACTTGTTAGGGGAATGGTTTTTACACATTTTAGGCATTTAACTCGACATGTCTCCGCCTCCCTCGGGCATCGTGAGTAACTCTGAATGTGTGAAATTCTCCCTTGGGTGGTAAGATTAGATGCTTTTTTGTTACTGCGATCCTTTTTAATTGAACAGCTGTATTCAGTCTGCATACCTGGTGGCCACAGGTTGGGTCTTTATCAGTTTTCTCATGCACAATGTTTGAAATTCTACTCGTACACTGTTGTCAGCTCAGATTATACAGATATTGACAGTGACATTTGTTACTATATAACCATCATTGCAACTTGTAATGCTGGCCATAACTCTTGAGACATCATTTATTTATTTCAACTGTCTAAGGGTTAGGGTTAGGGTGAGTTTGTCCTCAACTGGCGACACAAATAATTGATTTGCTTGGTGGGTTGCTCGGCTACTCCCCCATTCACCAAACAGCCCACCCTGTCCTGGCTCAGGAGTCCTAGGGTGCTCCACAGCTGACGCATACATGCTGGTGGGTGGACAGCATCCCAAGAGACCCCCGTATTTCAACATCTCAACTGGCTATTTTCCGCTGGAACCGAGATGAAGGTTTCCAGCCCTTTCCCAGAATAGGACTGCTAAATCAAGGTCAAATGGCACTCAGGTCTTTTACCTCAGAAAACAGAGCTGAATATGCTGTGATTATTCTCTGGCACATTAAGCCAATGTTCTGGCCTTTAAGGCAGCACCATCGAATACAAAAGTAGAGCCTTGAAATAGAATTCTCGATTTAACTAATTTCCCAAATGTGGTCGTTAATACTGATTTCCGCAAGATCCATATTTAATACTCCAAATCCACTTACTATTGGACAGCAAGCAGTCATTTAGAGCCAACTCTATTACAATAAAATGCAAAAATCCACTCAATTGAAGCATTATATGACTTTAAAAAGATATTGTCATGGTTATGGTAATTTGCGAGGGGGTTTCAGGAGACAAAATAGTGATTTCTCAATATGTGTTTATAGAGTCATGCATTTCACTTTATGAGCCCCCGTGCGTGTGTAGCTTTCAGAACAGGCTGTTATCTCTCCTAATCATGTGTGCCTGGTATGATGATGATTATAGAGAATAATAGGTTGAAGAATGTGTGACTGTCGCCATGGCAATGTCAATACCTGTCAACAAGAATAGTATGAGGATTATTTTCAGCTGCAAAGCATTTGTCTTATCGTGCCAGTTAAAAAAGGAGAAAACTGTTTGAAACTTTTGTCTTCTAAACATCTGCACCCTTCACAGCCTTATTGTAGATAGATAGATAGATAGATAGATAGATAGATAGATAGATAGATAGATGCATACTTTAGACGGATGGATGCGGTACAGTTAACTTCACTTGTTAAAATTACTTTTTTGGTTCATCTATCTTTTGATTGCAACGATTTCACTATAGCCAACTCTGCATCCCACACACATATGTGCTCTTTGTCTCCTGTCCAACTGAGAAAGCCCACTCTCTGCATTGAAAATAGGGCAATTTGAGTCTGCCCCACTTTTATGCAGCCACCCAGTTTGCCAGCCACACTGGAATTAGATGGCATAGATTGAAAGCAGCGTTGATGTGAGGAGTACTAACTTGCATCTATGGAAACGTGCATTGGCCCCAGCTGGCAGGAAACACATGGCACCAATGCCAAACACCTGGCTGCATTGCCCACAGGAAATGAAGAGGAAGAACAGGGGGGGAAAACAGAGGCGGTAGGAGATGGTGCCAGCCAGCAAACTAGAGTGAAAGTAATGAATAACAACAAAACAATTTCACTGGTATCTTTTGTTTTTCTCTGGTAAGCTCTGACAGTGAAGATCCCAGCCAAGAATGGTAGTTTTGATTCAGGGAAAGGATAGCCTGCTGGTGTATGCCATGGCTGAGTTAGCAAGGGCCAGCCACTTCAGGTCAGCGGAGGTGCCTCTTAAGCTATTCTGACTTAGCATTCGACTGCACACACTCGCTCACCCTGGAGCCTGCAGGGCACAATGCTCCTGTTGCTTATTATTTTAGCTCTCTGTAACCCAGCATGACATTTCCATCAATCTCTATGCCAAAAAATCCCAGTAGAATACCATTACACCGGAACAGTTTGTCCTTCCAGAGTTTACTGTGGTCCAGAAAACATGATAACAGCTCTGAATGTCAATATGTACAGAAGTGTGTGTTAGCTTCACATTACCTAGGCTGGAAATAGCCAGTATAATCAATAAAAACTGAAAATTATCCTATTGCTAAATAAGACAATGGGATGAAATGTCTTACAGCAAAGGTTTCACAATGTTTGATACCATGCCAGACTCAATTAGGTGATATTTAGAAGAAAAGGCCAATGACCTTTAGAGCCTTAGTACCTTGACAGTCTGGGTGGAGTTGGGGAGACGTAAGCTGTATATCCCATTCTCTGTCACTCCAGATCGCAGGATCTCCGCACAGTCCCTGAAACTAAGCGGCTCCTCCTTGGGCACAGTGGAGATTTCTGTAAAAACATGCAGGCGCAACGTGACGGATGGCAACCTTATGGATTTTGCACACAAGTCCCAACCACATCTGAGTTCCCTGGGTTAATGAAAGGCCTTTGTGTGTGTAATGTGTCTGAGATTTGAATTTAAAGCTGCACTGTAGGCAATATTTTTATGTAAAAATACGCTTGTTTATACAACCTAAATCACAACGTGGGGCTACAATAGAGAAGAGCGTCCCATCCCGCCTAACTGAAATGCGTCCTATTTGCCCAAATCAAAATGAGCGAAATACAAACTGTCTCCTAAACAGCAGTGAGCAGCGCTCTGTCCACAGAAAAATGGACTCACTGATGTTAGCTCTTTTGCCTCTCTCATCCCTCTGGTATCCGCTGGTATAAAGCAATCACAGACCGGCCAGGTTGGTAAACATAAGCATGCTGTGTGCAGTTTACCGATGACACATTACATGATTTCTGTGTATTGGAGTTCAATCAGTTTTCAAACAGTTACCTCTCGCTGCCATTTGGAGCTGCCGACATGCAAAATCGCCTAGTGCAGCTTTAAACCCTCAAAAACACTTCTGTCAGTACATAATAGCCACAACACCAGTTTGTGTCTTTCCTTACTTTGTATCACGATGAAATGATTTGCTCATCATGCCTTACCATTGCAATGATTGACCATAGCCAGCAGCTGTTGCACAGTGTCTGTGAGCACGGCCTGCTGTCTCTGTAGTACGGTGCTGTTGTATGTGGAGCTGCCCAGCTCTCCCTGGAGCTGGCTGACCAGTCCGCTCTGCCGCTCCAGAAGCTCCTGAAGCTGCTGCTTTTCGCTCTGCAAGCCCTGCAGCTCCCTCCCGTACCGGGCCTCCAGCGCTAAGAACCTCTCTTCCAGAAAACTGTCAAATACAAAAGATTTACATGGCAAAAAATTCATTTAGTCAAGTATCGAGTTATATCCCTGAAAACAAGCCGATGAGGTGTGATAATTTCACTTCTTTCCAGCGCATTTAGACAAAATCTTGAAACAAGGAGAGTGAGCTCCTTTATTCCAAGATAGTTTTCAACAATATTCTTGTGCCAGAAATTTTAGGTCATAGTTTATTTGGATATTCCAATGCTGATACTCAACAATTAACAAAAAAGTCTACTGAGTTTCAAATGATAATTGTGCGAACAGTAGTCTATATATATTATATTTATATATGTATGGGCTAGGGTTAATATTAGGGTTAGGGTTAGGCTAAGGTCAGGTTAGGGTTACATAGTCTGTGGACATGTATCAAATATGCAAGTGACACTTTGTTGAATATCTACTTTTTGTCAGTTGATTGGACTATCCAAATAAAGTGTTACCTATTTCAACAATATTATGAATTGTTCAGATGGATATTGTTTGCACTGTAGGAGGGAGGAGATGTGAAGAGAGAAGATCGAAGGCACGGGGGGAGAGCAGAACTGCTGACCATCCATCCATTCAGAATTTACCTTCCACAGTGGAGGTTGCACAAACAAATGCACATTTAGTCACACACTGGCTGAGGTGGGGATGACTTATAGATCTCGGCATGACAGTCTCATTGGGCTAACGCCATAGAAACACCTGTACAGCAGCAACGCTCACAGATGGGCCCGCATGCTAGGCCTCTCGATCATAGCCACGATGCACCAATCTGACAAAGGGCGTGTGCACGTGTGTGTTTGTCTGCGTGTGTGTGTGTGTGTGTATTTGTGCACACAGGCTCCACACCCCCAGCTCCAAATGAACATCATAAATCCCTGCAGCCTGATCTTTATGGCTCTGACTAACGACTCTGCAGCAGTTATTTATTGAAACAATCCCACCACCCAAATTGAACAAGCTACTTTTCAGCCCCGTGCTCACATACACACGCGCTAGACTAAACACGTATCCTTGGTCTCCCGCTTTTAAGCACGAACTCTGATGGTGCCCTGGAAGGAAAGCAGGATCAATTCAAATAAATTTTAACGGCAACTTCTATTTTCGAATTTCGCTTCGTGGGAGCGTACTCGATAAAAGTGCAAGGCGAGGCTTACAAATTGTTCTCCTTTGCGTCGTTTTTACTTTGAGGTGCAATGAAAGTTTAGAGCAGTGCCGTGATCCAGCTTGCCAATGTTTAAACAGTTAGGGGTTTGACAGAGCAAATACAGCAATTTGGATCGCTTTGCATTACGGGCATTCAAACTGTTATGCTTATGACCACATAATATTTATTGCTATGAAGATATATTGCTATTAGATTATCCTCTCTGTCACCGCAATGTACTACACTTCCTGCCACTCTTCCAACTAGTGTTTTGCATGTAATTCCTATGAAAACAAACATTTCTCTCTCCTCTCTTCAGCTGGCAGCGGTTCAAAGCTGGCTCCATGCCCCGGAGGATCAGCAGCAGTAGCCCCTCACCACCGCTCGAGTGCTTGTTTCTCCTCTACTCTGCAGCTGCCTTGGCTTGCGAATCTACTCTGACCCTCATAATCTCCCGTGTCCCGTCATGGCGTTTGCCCTTGCAAAGATGTATTCATTTATTTACATGTCAGGGCCGTGTCACGAACATGAAGGACGAGGGCCAAAGGGGCCGAGCGGGGCCAGATGTGTAACAGGTGGTGGGGCTGGGGCGCTGTGTTCTCCCAGTCACATTCGCTACAGATGGATGGAATGATAAACAGCCAGATACAAAGAGAGAAAACACGCTCTCCCTTCGCGCCCGCCCAGCGACCTGTCCTTAACCCCTGCGTCTGTTGCTGGCCCTAATCTGACCTTGTGTTCCTAGAGAGAAGAATGGGAAACTCCTCCTCGTGCGCCCTGCCCATCCATCCATCCATCCATCCATCCATCCACACACACAAACACATACACACACTCACATACACAAACACACAGCTCATGATCATAAAGTGCACCTCACTGATTCACATCTATTTTGAGCAATGCAAGATATCCTTTTATAGTCGGTGTTGAAATTATTACTACTAAGCTTCCACTACTATGGAAAGAACCCCTTTAATAATAATCTGCAACAATGTATGATGTTTTTATATCAATTGGCGACAGAGAGTGGGAAACATATATATATATTATGCAATAATATTCAAGCGTTTACTGCGGTTTTGTGTCTGGTAGGTTTTTCCTGGGAAAAATCCTCTGGTACACAGGAAACGATGTGTTTTATGTTTCCAGCAGGAGCAACTATGGTTTGTTTAGAATAAGTACAAGAAGAACTGGGTAGTTAGCATGAGTAGAGATAGCCACCATGGCTGAACAGACAAAGAAAAGAGCAGTTCAAACTTCATCAACAGAAAAGAAAAAGAAAAACAAAAGAAGTGCAGTGAAAAAATACCACAGCAATGAGATGTCACCAAAGTTGTTAAAAAATGATTTCACAGATCCCCACTTTCACTTTCATAATGAAAATAAACAATAGTGGATCTGAACTTTGAATTCCACCAGGGATTGCACTTTACTTCTGAGATGAATTTCTGGAAAACGTCTTAGTGCTTTCAATATCTGTAACCCATCTGTAGCCAATAAAAAGCTGCCAGGAAACCCACTCTGAGTAGATGTCTTGCATTGCCGACTCCTGCCTTAAAACATAATGTTAAGTGTGTGTGTATTCACCTGTTTTTGTCATTGAGGCTTGAGATCTCCTGAGTCTGCTGGAGAATATGTTTCTCCAGCCGGTTGGTGAACAACGAGTACTCAAGCAGCTGGATCTCCAGGCGACTTGTCTGGTTCAACACCTATAGGTGATAGGTAAGAACAGTGGAATAGATGCATTATGTATGGGTAGAAGCATGGATGAAGGGTGTATGGCTAGACAGATGCATGGGGATAAAAGACGCATGAGACTCATAATGTGCAGCCTTCGATCTCACAATAAAAAAACTTAAGCAGTAATTATCTCATATACACCTGTGCCATGTTTTGAAGTATGAGATAAAACAAAAACTTGAACAAAGCAGCTCCGATATTTGTACAGGTTGTGATTTCACGCATCATAATGACTTTGTAGAGAGGGAAAGAAAGCACTGGGATCATAACACCCCAATCTGTAAAAACAGGTCGATGGCATGATTGAAGACACATCTGTGTTGTGGTACTCGCCTTTTATGTTTTAATTGGCTTGTTGTCAGTCACCTAGCTCAACTCATTGTGTCAATCAGACTTTGTGGAACCAAATACCAGCTGTTTCAAAGCAGTGGTCACCACCTTTGGATCTGAGTCAGTCAGTTACATCTGATGTGTATCTAACTGCCTACTCATCAATTTGTTTGCCGGTGACATCATGTGTCTCGGCGCGCGGTCGCGACCCCGCGTTTGTTGATTTGGATTGGCTTCAAACGCCTTCTCTCTCTCTCAGGTTCACTCAGCTGCCGACCGGCCGGCTCACCTGGGTCTCGACGTCCGTCAGTTTGCGGGTCTGCTCCGCCGATTGGCTGAGGAGGTTGGTCCCCATCTCCAACATGGCCGCCGTCTGGGTGTGGACGGCGTTCCTCTTCATCTCGTCCATCCCGGAGCGCACGTTTTCCTGGATGTAGTTCTCCAGCTGCAGGAGAATGATCAAATGCACAGAATATTACTCAGGATGTCAGATTTACTGAATTCATTCATATTGAGGGAGATAATGTCCTTATGTTCAATGACAGCTTGATGCAGTGTGTAAAGCAGCAACTTAAAAGCGAAGCTGCGCTAGCCATTCGTCTCTTTGTCACCTCACTACTCTCAGGTGCTCAGATGGACCCCATGCGTCCCGGTATCCCTAAGGCACTGGTAATGTCTCACCATCCATCCATTGATCCATTCCTCCATCTAGCGGCTTTGCTTCAGGCAAATATCAACCTCACATTAATAATCTCTCATAATGCTGTAAGTTTAATGGCATTTCAGAAAGCGCATGGAGAGAAAACATGATATTTGTGCACTGGACTTAGGTGAGTTAGGGTCGCCTATACGCTCTAATCAATCACTCAGAGACAGAAGCATGTAGAAAACTCATTGTATCTTACAGCAGGGGTAAAAATAGAATGCTATCTATCTTGCTTCAATAAACAGATTTTCTTATTAATGTGGCCGTTTTGAGCTAACGGCATATGGAAGACAAATTCAGCTGGCGCTCAGGCATCTTAGTTAAAACGTTTCCCTGTCATGAGCGATGGAATTTTGTTCGACGTTTAGGCCTGCGCCTTGCAATAAAGCAAAGCAGAATATTGAAAGGAACACATTAATATTTATGCCTTTTCTGGGGATAAAAGATCAGACTTTACTCGTTAAATCCCATGACTGGGAAATGGAGTCTCTGAGGAGAAAATATTCAAAACTATCCAGCTAATGAGTGGCTATCCACAAAAATCGAAGGGGACTCAAATGAGACTAGGATTGTTTGTTTTCTCAATAAAAATGTCCATTTCAGAGAAGAATGGGATTATGATAATGCATGACCACAAGAGAAGGCTTTTTTTCTATCTTCTATGAAGTATAAAAATACTGATCCGAGTGGTCAAATAGAGATGAATCAGCAATTAAATCGTTTGCTTGGTGGTAATCTCTCTCTCTTTGTCTCTTACTCCCTCTTGATCTCTCTGTCTCTCCCTCTCTCTCTCTTTCTCTCCCCCTCACTAACTCCCTCTTTCTTTCTTTCAAACTCTCCCTCTCCATCTCTCTCGCTCCATAAACCCATCTCGCACATTTTGCTACTTTAGGACGCTTGAGACGGCGGAAAAAATCCCTCCATAACGAAGGTTGTGAAGAGATTACCAGCGGATTAGAGCCAGCTCCAAAGGACGAAGCAAAGATCCATGCATCATAATCAGCCTCCCTTATTGAAGCTGCTATCAGCCGCCTGTCCAAAGTGTTCCTATTACAGCCTTCTATGATAGAGCTCAGTCCAGAGGTCTTGATACACCCCATCTCCAACTGCCAACGCATGGGCCAAACAGAAGATTTTATTGCAGCTCTGTCAGAAGCTGCACTATGCTGCCAGATAAATCACATTTGGGATGTAGCATCATTCTGTCTCATTGTGTCTGAGAGGGACAGAAGGGGGATCAGTGCTGAGGAAATCATTGGATTTGTATCACTTCATATCTTAATTGTCGAGCCAATAGACGCTTTTGTTCTCAGTTCCAATTACAGGGAATGGGAAAAGCATATGTGCTGGGTGTTCCTGGCAAAAGACTACAATGGGCTGAGGCACATCAGGATGACGGCGATGGGAGGAACGGGCAATGAATAGGTTTCTGTGACACTGCGGACCTGATTGATGTGTCACAGCAACACCATGCAAATCCACTTATCACTGCAAATGAATGGGGTCATGACCTTAAGATGCGTCAAAGTCAAACGAACGGGTAGTTCAAGAATGTTCAAGAGGGAGAGAGGGGGTGCATGTTGGAGTGGGAGAAGGAGGAATGGACGGAAATGGAGATTAATCAGATAATCTGGTGGGGGGTAATGTGCTTTAGTGGCTTTATGAAACATAACTGGGCCAGGGAATCAGGTCGTCAAGAGTAGCCTAGCCACCTTGATCTCTTTGCAATATTACCGTATTAGCATAATCCGCACAGGCTCCTAAAAGCAGTAACGAAAACACACTCACTTCCCCTCTGCCAACCCCTCAGGGCAGCAGAGAGTGGAGGGGGACTAGACGGAGGTTGCATGGGGATTTGAACTAAAGAAAACAAACACTGGTTTCTTCTCGGAAACACCAGAGAAGGAATCTGGAACATTAAATACAATCCTGTAGCCCTCATCCACTTGGAGATTCCTTTGAGGAACAGGGTGGATTAGTGTGTGTACGCAGAAGTTTGTGTGTGTGGGCGTGTGTGTGTGTTTTCTTTCAAAGGGGTTTGGGTGGAAGGCTCACAGTAAGGGTCAAAGCATCGCAGGGGAGCTTCGAGTGGGTTTGAACAAAGCTTCTCATAAACACACACAAACATACACACACAGAGATATGCCTCGAGCTGTCCCTCATGCACATAACCAAGTTCTTCCCTGAACGTTATGCAGATATCCATAATGAGCCTCGCGAGGTGTTGAAAAGGCTTTTCCATACGGGGTCAAAGGTTGGTATTCTCTCGTGCATATCGGAAACTGGCTCTCCAGGGTCATGCTATGTTTGTGGGGAAATCCCACCAACACTGCGATCATTTATGCATCGCTTTGGCCTGGTGGGTGTAAGGTGTTGAAAGGCTTGATCTCCGTGTCCAGACATTACGGAGAGAAAGTGCAGCAACAGAGCTGGATGTGCGTGTCAGCTGAGCTTTTTCTGTAGATGGAAGGAATTAAACTGCCTCTCGTCAACCTCCCTGACAGCTCATATCACGAGAGCGAGAGAGAGAGAGAGAGAGAGGCAGAGAGACTACTGGCTGTAGAGAACGTGCTAAGATGAGTGCCATGTCTGATGCTATTGTAATCTGCTGGTGCATTAAGCTTTAGGCCATGCTTTAGAGAGTGTATGCATGGATAATGTGCTGTACACATCAGGAAAGGTGTGCAGTCTCTCTCTCTCCCTCTCTCTCCCTCTCTCACACACACACACACACACACACGGTGTAGTCTCAAGGGAGGCTTCAAATGGGAGCCAGTTCATACTCTGAGCGTCAGACAGACAGTACACAAGGGATTTCAGTGTGTGTTTTCATGTGTGTGTTTGTGAGCGCGTGTCAAGAGAGAGTGAGCAATATAGACAAAGCGTTTGGGCTCTGATGGTAGACTAGTCAGGGGTGGAAAGGAAAGGAAAGGAAAAGAGGCAGACATTTTTTGTGATGAGAGCGCGTGAGAGAGAGCAAGCAAGAGAGGGAAGTGACAGAAGGACAGGAAGAGCACTCAAAATACCCCATTTTCAAATCCTGAAATCGACTTGTACGCCCTTAGTTGGCCAATCTAAACACACATGCTTGTAACCAGCCTGAGGATTAGTGTATAACATAAATACTCTGTCTGAAAGAGATGCAGACAAGAATGGAGAGGAGGGTGGAGAAGGGTGGCGTTTCAGTCAGTCTGGCCCAGACAATAGCACAACACCGATTCTGTACCCAGATGACCTTTGCAATGAAAACACTATTGTGAAGGCACTCTTAATCGCATCACTTCAGTTTAGTCATTCATAATCAGGGCTAAATGGCACTGCAAAGGCCAATGGCCCAGAGACGAGACATGTTAAAATGTGTCTCCGGCAGATAAACAAATGTTCCGTTGAGGAAACATGTTATCTGTTTATGCTAGTGGAGTTTAGCACAAGGGGTTTCTGCAGACTTTAGCTTATAAATGGACTAAAACATGTGGCAAGAGGGAAGTTTCTTTATATGTGTGTGTGTGTGTGTGTGTGTGTGTGTGTGCATGTGTACTTGTTGCCAGTGGGGGGAACACTACTTTAGGAGGTTTAACGGTCTGAGACACATTTGGCACTGTCTGACATTAGCAAACTTTTTTCATCTTGTCTCTCTCCCCTCTCATGCAACAGGGATTTCTGGCATCCCAATGGTCTTAAATACAGACACACAAACACAGAGATGCACACACACACACACACACACACACACACACACATACACCACATGCTGTCATGGAGCCAGATATGCATACACCGAGCATCCAGGAAATCCCAGCTGAGCACTGAACTTATCAATAATGAAGGCTTGTCAACAGATGGTGTCAGATAGCGTAGTTCGTGAACATACCATGCTTTTTTCAACACTGCACTTGATGGTCTGTACCGGCTAAAATGTGACTGATGAGAGTGAAAAGGACAGGGAGAAAGACAGCGTGATGCCAAGAGGGAGACACAGAATGGCTAGATGCCAGAGGAGAAAGTGGAGATATAACAAAACAGGGTAGTCATCACAATATTGGAGTCATCACATGTTTGCATCAACTCTTCAGTCCAAGTCGCTTTCAGTCTCACAGTCCAGGTTAGGTCGACACGGTTCAGCGCCTTACCTTCTGCAGCCACAGGGTGTTATTCTCCGTGGCGCTCTCCAGACTCTCCAGCTTCCGCTCCTGCCAGGAAGGCCTCGCCGTCTGGGCCTTGGCCTGCTCCGGGCGGCTCACCCCGGGCTCGGCCTGCCGCGGCGGCGAGTCCCCCTGCAGGGTGTCGGTGACCTGGAAGCTCTTGAGGGGGCGGCAGTGCTCCACCTCGGGCAGGACGAAGGTGTAGCTGCAGGGGCCGTGCTGCACGTGGTGCCGCTGCCGCTCCGAGCCGATGGCGGCGGCCAGCAGGTAGGCCAGGTGGGTGAGGCTCAGGGCCAGCAGGCGGCCCATGGCAGGGGGGAGGAGAGGGGAGGGGAAGGAGAGGGGGGAAGGAGGAGGCCGCTCCACCTGGCAGCGCCGACGAGTGTGCGTCAGGTAAGTTGCTGCTTTCGTGTCCCTCCTTTTCTCTCTCTTTTTTCCTGCCTCTCGCTAAATTGTCCCACAAGACTCTGATCTTCCTTCCTTTTCTTTTTCCACTTCTTCTCAGTCCAACTCCCGCTGCTCCGGTCTCTGTTTTATCGCTTTCTCCTCTCCTCTTTTGGCTGGCGCTCCTCGCTTGCTGTAACTCTGCTGCAACAGGGGCATCCAGCGGTCTTCCTCAACGCAGTTCCTGCTCGCCCGCTGTTCCTCGCGAGGGAGGACAGAAAACACACACACACACGCACACACACACACACACAGGAAAAAGGGGATTGCTTCCTATTGTAACTCCAGTGTTCAGCCAGTGCAGCTCCGTCCAGGAAACCCAACAGCAAACTTCCCTCCCACCATTTATCTCTCTTCTGAAGAGTTGCTTTCCTCACCCCCTTCTTTTCAGACTGCTGGAGTCCATGCGTTGGGGTTGGAGGAGTGGGGAGGCGGGGTGGAGTAGAGAGTGGCCCGTCGCAGGATGTTGGCTGAAGTGGTAAAGCTCTTAAAGTAGTGAGAACGGTGTACCTCTCCACATACACACACGCACACACACACACACACACACACACCCTCCTTCAGCACATAATTACTCAACCAACCCTTCCCTCTTTCACTCTCTCTCTCTCCCTCCCTCTCTCGCTCTCCCTCCTGTTTGCAGGAGTTAGAGGAGGAAGCTATAGAAATGCACACAGCTCACCACAACAGCAAGAACCAGGAACATACTCTCTTTTTTTTCACCCCCTCCCTTTCTCTTCCTCTCTCTCTCTCACTCTCTCTCTCTCTCTATTTCTGTCCCAATCTTTCACCCTAACCTGCCTTTCTATCACTTTGATTTCTTCCCTCTACACAATTATCTTTTCATTCATATCACTGCTTTCTCTGATTCTGCACCTTAAATACCCTCCCAGTCTTATCCCCTGCTGTGCTAGGAATGATCTAACCCGCACTACAACAGAGCTGGTCCAGTCAATCACACTCTGATTGAACTCAGCACACATTGCTCACAGCGGGGGCACCAAACCTGCTTACAATATCCAACTTCCTTTCAATAATCTCCCGTGGCAGTGATCAAGTACCACTTGCTCAAACAAGCACAACAAAACTCTCGAAGGATAACAAGACGGGAAGTTGCCCCGTCACACATTTGACACGGTGACTGTTTATTTGTTTGCTTCCCGTGATCAATACGCCCGCTGAGAAACGGACCGATTTTAGACTCACAAATTCAGCATTTATCTCTTTCTCATCCCTTCTCCTCCTTTCTCTCTCTCTTTGCTTTTTCCTATGTGAAGTGGGACCTTTATTTCAAGGGCTATCGTTGCTTGAGGAGAGGAGTGAATGGAGTCCCGATCCTCAGGGTTTACTCAGGATCAAGTTGCCAGTTTCACTATGACTCCATAGCTCGCCAGAAGAACCTTCAACCCTGTCTTTCTCTCACACTCTCTCTTGTTTATACCTTTAATGCACTCTTCAGTGTAATTCTCGCTTATCACTATTTGTGTCTGTCTGTCTTTCTCTCTTTCTCTCTCTCTCCTTTCTTCCTCCCTCCATCTCAGCCCTTATCTCCCAGCCATGATGAGCATACCACAGTGCCACTGTGGTGTGGATGCTTAATGACCCGGCGGCTTTAAACCCAGTGTGTGGCCACATCACTCAGCGTGCATGCTAATGACTCCGATCTATAGTGGTATGCAGCAACTCATAACCACATAGCTATCATGGTCATGCATGTATACACAGTAACCCACAGTGACTCCTGGTGAACACGCGTAGCATGACTGATCTCATTAGAAAACACCTGTAAAATGACACTCAGTGCATGGATGATTGTGCTGATTTAACAAGCAGGGCTGTTGGCGCAACGATGCATGATATTGTCCTTAGACAAATGTGTGGAAAGTGAGAGATACAGAGAATGTTTTAATGCAGCCACTGAATGTGGTGCGGTTTGTTTAATTCAGCACAGCGCCTCCCACTAGACATGGGCTAGACATCAAACTGACTTGTATGTTGATTAACTGACCTCCAACTACTGTTCACAGCAGCGTGAATTCCCTTTAGTATGGCGTCTCGCCATGGATAATAGTCAAATGACACTTTATTTGTGTTCACCGCCGTCCTGGAGTTGTGAAATTCTGGAAACGCGCAGGAACATTGAAACGACGTGTGAAATCAAGCATTCTCACCGAAATGATCTACGTGCATACACATGCACACTGCTGTTTTTATATGCAAAACATATTTTCAAGCATTTTGAAGAGTCTCTCGGTTTGTATACGAGGTGAAATGTAACACGAATGTAGCAAGTGTATTGGGTAACTGTATATGCAGCAGAGTAATGATCTCGTGCAAACTCTCTGACACTGCAATATCCAGAGGGAGAGGTTTGAATTTTGTTCCCCCACATGGCCTCTATCTGGAGCATAAAAGGAGCACATTCACTTTTTTATTGCACTTAGTTTTTCATAAAAGAAGACAGGCTGGAGAGGAAGATGGGATTAGATCTTTTTGGCGGAGGACAAGACTGAGCAGAAATAAACCAAGTGGCAATCTGAGCAAGTCACGTTGGAGAGTCATCTCTGCTTATTTATGGAGACGGCTTAAACAACCAAACTGTTTCATGTTTCTTCAGTGTCCAGGGATGCGCCCTGTATCATACCGTTTCCAGCGTTCAATCACAATGTGGGAGTAAATATTTAATATAAAACTCAGACTCGCATGCAATTACGCAACGGGACACAAAGGAAAGTGAGAAGTGCTCATTGTTGTATGTGCTGAGAGGAGTTTGACTGCTGTCCAGTGTTGCTCCATAAAAATAATATCTGCACATAAAATACATCCCGCTCGAAAATCCCATGATGTATCCATGCAAAGTGCATGCCGACAAGTTCTGTGGGATACAATATGCCACAAACACTCAAAAAGGCTCTCACTCTGTCTTTCTGTCTTTTTCGATTTGTTTCATCTTTCCCTCACACACACACACACACACACACACACACAGAGCAAAAGAGGTTTGGTGATTTCATGGCCAGTGTGGTCAAGCCTCATAAACTCTGCACAGATGGTGGAGGAGACGAACAATCAATTGAGGTGATATTGCACCACCTTTAACTGTTACTGTTACATACTTAGCTTAATACTTAAATAGGAAGCTGCAAAGTCCTCAAATAATACCATGAACAGTAATACGGCCCCTTGAAATATCCTTTAGTGATGAATTCTTTGTTACAATATAAACCTGTGTTGATATGATTTATTTTCATGCCAGAGGTCTGCACTAGTTTTATTTCTGTCTTATAAATTTATAGGAAACATCTTATATTTAGTTGAAGTGCTTTGTTTATTGAAATGTACATTTCAAACATAAACACATTTTATAGCATTGAAAACAAAGTGTGATTCATGTAAAAAAAAAAAAAAAAAAAAAATACCTAGGGCCCATAATTCATAGTGCGCTGCAGCTCAACACTGTCTCAGGGGAACGCTGGTTGTTTGGTTTAGTGTCTCCTGTCAGGCCGAGGTATTTCCCACTGCTCCCTGAAGGCCCTGAATCAATCCGCCTGCTAGATTTGAAGGTGACATCCAGCCTCCCCTCCCTCTGGTCTGGGTAAAGCAGCTGGGTTTCCTCTTGTCACCCAACCCCGTCCCCTGAGAAATGTGCTGTGAAAGCGACAGGGAGCGTGTCAGCTTTCCACAGACTGACAGTGTGTGCTGTAGAAAAAGAAGTCATCTTTTTGATGTTGTTTTTTTATGTGTGATCAGAAATAGCAATCCTAGTGTCAGAGATTTTTTTTTTTTTCTGAACATAGCCCAACTTTCTGAAAG
>NW_027278976.1:95000-138356 GCF_046629955.1 Centroberyx affinis | reverse complement strand
TTTGTTTGAGGAATAAATGTGGAGCGCCGGCTAGCATAGTCTCAGCTAATTATCCTCGCACGACGTACACAGGCACACACACATACACACACACACACACACACACACACACACACACAGAGAGAGAAAGTAATAAATGAGTGTGCTTAACCTCTGTGTCTCCAGAAACCCACCCTCACCCGCCTCGTCGGGAGCAGGTGACACCGATGGTGGTGGCTCTAGTAGTCAAGCAGAAAATCACACGGTTATTGGGGTATTTATATCACCGTGCACACAGTCACACACACAAACAAACACACACACACACACAAACACACACACACACACACACACACACACACACACACACATACACATACACACACATACACACACACATTAAACAGCCATTCTCTAGGGACGGTCACGTCTCTCTGCTTGATAATCTATCTCCATTAGGAACAAGTGATAGGTTCTGATTAATAGGGGCACAAACAATAAAAACACACACAGTCACACACACACACACACAAACACACACCCACACACACTTATTAGCCCACCACCACCATTAACAACACAATCACAATGATGTATTATTGCTGTATTAGGTCACAAATGAAAATCCAATAAATACAATAAAGTTATACACTTACACTGTTGTCTGCCAGTGTAATGTTTCAATTGAAGGGAGACAAGGTGGAGTGTGTAGCTAGAAACAGGCCTGGTCATATGTTGAGTGAAAACAAATGTTTAAAATAAATTCAGTTTGATGTTTGTTTGGACATGCCAGGAATGGTCTATGACAATTTATGTATGTATGTAAAATAATTAAAAAAATATTGTAAATTGAGATATTTTGGCATGTTCAAGGCACACTGTACATGTTTGGGGCTGCAAAAAACGTTACAGACAGTAACACAGCGATTTGAATATTATGTCCTAGATCCAAAATGAGATGTTTTTCATGTCCCAGGGATTTACACAAATCATTCAAAATACATTCTAACATATTACCAATCCACTGGTATCAATGGAGAAATCCACCAGTCATCAACCAATCATCCATTTCTGGAGAGTTGACTTTTTAGAGATTTTTGCAAGGTTCTCAAGCCATATGTATTTCAGTGAGATTGTCCCTACAGCAGCTTCTGAAGCTGTAGCCAGGCTGTGTTGCAGGTAATCTAAGGTCACTCACTCAGCAGGACAGATGAGCAGAATGAGCTTACAGTGTCAATAGTTAATGTTACTGTTAATGTGAAGCACTGTATCACCACATCCCGCAATGGGCCAATAAGGCAGGAAATCTATAATGCCATTAGCATGTCCATATTAATTGTCCATACCTAACAGTCACTGCAGTGGGACTGTGGATTTCCATTATGTAGAATAGCACTCCACACACAGTTGAGAAAAAGCCTCAGTGCCTGCGCAAACATTTTGAAGACCCGGGCCAATATGCCATGTTGCACAATGCTGTAGATACTTAGGAAGCTGGCACAAATGGCTGCCTAATTTTTTAAGCATTTATTTATTTATTTGATTAAAGCTGTGATTTGTACATATGCCATGGCTGCAAATCCTTGCTCTCTTCTTTCTCCGTCTCCTTCCTCCTCTCCCTCTCTCTCTCTCTCTCTCTCTGTCTCCGGTCCCCTCCTTGGCTGTGTACTCACCAACAGATCCAGCTAAGCCCTTAGCAGTCCACCTTTCATTATGTAACCAGAAATAGATTTGAGTCAAGAGTTTTTCACATGGTGAGCCTATAATACAAGCTTCTCCACTCTCTGTGACACAGCCTCTAGACACAGCAATTTAATTTCAGTCTGTGTCCAATTTGAGTAAATCCATATCTGTTCTGTTCTTTGACATGCATGCGCAGTCACATATGTGGGTAGGCATGTACACGCACGACACACACAGACAGATACACACACACACACACACACACACACGCACAAACACATAGAGTAGACCTACATGTGACAACAGTGTGTTATTTCCCCGGTGACTTTGAATGGCAGGGTTGAGTAGGAACATTGAACCAGATGCTCTTTAATCCTGTAATGAGAAAACCAGCCAGCCACACATGCAAGCAAGCACACACACACACATACACACACACACACACACACACACCAAGTAATCTGTTCGACACAATGCCGCTCTCTTAATCCCGATCCCTCTCTCTCTCCCTCATAGTGATGACCCTAAGAGTCCCTCTCCTCTTTTGCAACTAATCAGTTATCTGTTTATCTCGCTGAGAAACACAGATTGGCTTTATGGAGCAGTCTGTTCTGTTCTGACAGACAGAGAAGTGGGCTGACAGGCTGCGTGAACAGACAGACAGACAGATGTGCAGAGAGACGGACACACACACCGATCTCAGCTCAGAATGCTCCAGTCGGTCCCGCCGTACTTAGCGGTCAGGATTAAGTTTGGCAAAGGAACTGGGGCATGTTTTACATACATTTATGCCATCTGAAAATGAAAATGTGTGTGCGTTGATGGTAGTGATTGTATGTGTGTGTGGGTATGAGGCGTCTGTGATTGTGTGCATGCAAACTGCAACCCAACAAACATAGATTCTGGTAACCAGGCAACTGGTTCACTCCTAAATCTTTTAAAACCTTAGATACTATTGTCATTGTTTTAGAACGTACGCACACACACACACACACACAGGCACACAAATCCCTGTATGGAAAGCCTGGTATAGTTAGAGTATATGCACTGATAGCTTTCTGAGGTACAAAAACTTTGAAACACAGCCTCTCGCAGACGTGCCGCGCCGTCCAGAAATAGATGACAGTGAGAACACATCACATGCTTTATTTAGGCCCAGAGATTGAGATGGATAAGTAGCTAGGCAGACAGATAGATAGATACTGTATGTTTGCTAAGTAATGGAGGGTGGAGAGAGAGAGAGAGGTGAGGCTGGGAGGGCGACATGGGCGAGAGAGGGAGGTAATCACGGTTCCACCCAAACAGATCTTTCTCTCTCACGGCCCCGGCTGAAAATCGATAGCACTTCTCCTTCTCCCTCTCTCTGTCACCACTATTCCCCAGAACAAACTTAAACACACGGCTACACACACACACATAAACACACAAGTTGTTGACAGACACACACACACACACAATGGATGATGCACTGAGCGTTTTAACACTGACACACAAAGTCACGCCCATGGGCCATCTAACTGCCACCAGATATGAGGGTTTGATCAATACAGTAATATCAGTGTTTACACCAGACAGACTCTCTGCCCACCACCCTCTCTCTCTTTCTCCCTCTCTCCCTCCATCTTTTCCCTCTCTGATGAAAACATACGCACACAAATATCACAAATGTGCAAGCCTACACACACACGGATCTATTAGTGAGGCTGCTTGTGTGTGCATGGTTAAACCTTGCATCACACACACACACACACACACACACACACACACACACACAGAACCTGTGCCAGTGTGAATAGGAATGAGTTAGTTTCTGCTCTGCCAGTTGCATAAAATCTTGCACATTAGCAGTCAGTTTTTAACAGACATTAACCGAGAATGTGTATGTGTGTGTATTTGTGCGTATCTTTGTGTGTGTGTGTGTGTGTGTGTGTGTGTGTGTGTCAGGATAATGGCTTGTTTGTTTATTTGCCGTTTGACACCGGTCCGCCCTCTCCTATTGATTAGTGCTCCTGCCTCTCTCTTTAGATCTCCTCCCTGTTGGCTGGTTATGAAAACACTATTGCTGGAGAGACAAGTACTTTGCCTAAAGGCTTCAAATGCTCTCTGCTTTCACAGGTGGTCATATCGAGGCATTACGTCCACCGAATCGACCGCTAAAAACCAATTGTGGTTTGATTGAAACGGCACTTTACGCCTTTCTTTTGGTCACATTAGCTAATACTTTCCCTCTTCTTCTCTCTCTCGTTCTCTCTCTCTCTGTCTGTCTCTCATTCCTTCACTCATCCTCTCCTGCACACATACCCATGTACATCCTGACTGCCATTCAAATGTGTGTAGGCTGGTTGAGTAGATGACATATGGCAACTTGTCTCATGACTCCAAAACAAAGTGCTCCTCGGTGCTGTCAATAAATCTATGGAGATCATTAGCTGGAGGCTCGGGACACAAACTCCTCATTTAGAAACACACACACACACACACACACACGCGCGCGCACTCGCAATCCCTGCACAATATTCAAAATTCTGCAGACTGCCAGTGGACTGTTCCACTTTTTGCACAAAGCCCCCAGTTTTCAGCAATAGATTAAAGCTAATCCTGCGATATAGATATATCTTCAAGAACGATTTCTCCATTTGTGCTGCCTCACTCTGTTCCATCCATAACACCTAAACCCAGGTACCGACTCTGTGGCCCATGATGCAGCTGTATCACAGCAGCCAAAAAATTGGTCTTTGCACAAGGTCTAGATATTTATTCAACTTGTGATTATTACACACTTCATCTATTTGGGTGAAAATGAGAATGTAAACAAGTCCAATTAGAGCTACTGGATGCATTTAAACAAGTCCACTGACTGCCATATTCATCAAATTTCTTCCCACTCCTATCAGACGAATAAACACCCCTCTTCCATCCCTCCACCTCCACAGCCTATCTCTCTATCTCTCCTTCTCTCCAGCGTCTCCCCCTCCCCTCTTCCCCCTCTCCTCCATGCCACTCCTATCTCCATCCCTCCATCTTTCCATTTCCTCACAGTGCTTACCTCTCTATCCCCTCTGCCTCCCTCCAACCCTTCAGGAGGAGAGAGATACTATCTGTCCACCCCCCCACCCCCCACCCCGCAGCCCACTCCTCCTGACCCCTGTGAAGGACAAAGCACCCCCAGCCAGCAAACCGGGCTGGGTGGGTCTAAACACTTTAGAGCGATCCCCTTTTATTCTTTGTCCTTCCACGGAACATGCCAGTGCTGAACATTTTTTCCTACCACCAGACTTTCTTGTGCCCCTCTGGGGCCTCATTTTTGCGAGTCATTAACATGTATTACTGTCTCCTTTGCCTCTAGCTGCAAGTCTAACCTCATCTCCAGAACTCCATATCTATCTATCACAGCTCCATAAAAAACTCAGGTCGTCAAACACTCTGCAGTGGGTCATGATAAGATAAAGCGAGAGGGCGAAAACCAATCCGATGGTCTACTAATCTGCGAGGGAGGGAGGGAGGAAGGCGGACGAGGTGAGGAGCTGAGAGGAGACAATCGAGAGTCTGTGAACTCAGCCGGCAGTGAAAACTAATGTGATGGTTTACTATCAGGAAGGAGAGGAGGACGCAAAATGAGCAGATGAGAGGAGACAGGGTGAATATTCCAACTGATGAAAGCCAATCTGAAGGCGCATAAATCTTTGAGGGAACGAGGAAAGGAGACAAGGAGATATGAAGAGAATTGGAAACTAGCGAGTGTGTCCAATGTAAACAAACATCAATCCTTTACCTCCCCGTCATTAAGGCAAGAAGTGCTTTGACTGTTTGTCTTTCCGCTGTTTGGGTGCCATGTCTCCCGTCCAATAATCTGTTTGCCCGGTCCAAGACCACACTGAGATTCGCGCTAACTACTCCAGCCCGTCGGTGCCAAATTATATTCATCTGGAGGCGGCGGAAACACAAACAGATTTAGAAGTGTGCAGGTTGTTTTTGGCAAAGGGGAGCTGTGTGCAGTAGTTAGGCTGCTATTTTGTCAGCTGACTGTGTATATTACAGTCTGTCTGTGGGCAATGTGATTGTTTAAAGAGTAAACACTTCAGTGGCGTGACGACCTCAATACACCTCTCTCTCATTCATACATGCATACCTCGAGGAACAGATGTGCGCCAGTGTCTGTCGCAGACTCACACACCCACGCAGACACATTCCGGCGTGCACAAACACACACTCTCTGTCTCTTCCACACACACACACACACACACACAAAGAGTCAGACAGTACAGTAAATGCATCCCCATTAAACCTTGGAGATATGTACACACACCCACACCGGCCGTTGTTCTAACAAAACAGCCGGACCGCCGCACCTCACCCCACACTACAGTAGGTCAACTGCATCTTTACTCCAGAAATCAGCCCGATTAATAATTCATACAGCCCCATCAATATTTCAGTCATAAGCAGTCATATTTCTGTCCTGCCTGTAAAACTAAATCATTAATGGCCAATGGACCACTTAAAAACAACACAGCCGAGAGTTGCTGTGCATGTGTGTGCGAGTGCGTCCGTCGAGTGTGTCGCGGGACACGTGAGCCGCTGACCCCCGAGCGCATCGCAGCCCCTCCCATCACGCCGCCTATAACTTACCCCATCCTACGTGATTTGTGACCCACATATAGATCCTCAAATCACTTCTGCACCAGTGATTTAACACTGCGGGCTGCGCGGCTGATTAAAAAGAAATTAGTCTTTATTTTTAAACCGCATCAACAGCCGAGCCTTGTTTCCAGGCCCCGACTGTGAAGTATCATGATTTCATGCTGATATTAGCTCATATATACAGCTATCAAGTTTTCAAAGCAATTTACTGCGAGCGTAATGGCTTTCACATTGTAGTCAACTTAATAAAGTACAGTGTCAGGCCCGGCTTGGGGCTGCGGTGCCCAGGCAGCCTTGGAGCGACGAATAGAACATTATTTTACCGAGGGCTTCCGAGAAAAGAGTCAGAATAAAGACGGATCGCCGTTCTTGTATTTCACCAGATACTGTATACTAAAGCGCTTGACTGGGATAAATATTCGAAACAGCCGCATAGCTTGACAAAGACCGGCATAAAAGCGACAAAGACAATGCGTATTACAAAAATCTCTAGCAGAGGTGGATGGTGACGGGACAACTGCCACCACATCAAAGCCGCACCAGCGTCACTAACACGAGAGCTTGCAAAATGTCTTCACAGCTCCCTGGTTTCATTGTCATCAGTATTCACTGACCAGAATGGATGAGAGTAATAGCTGGTAAAATGGCCTGACTGTCACAGAGCAAATTACTTTCATTTCAGCACGGCGCCATCAAGCAGCCAAAACCACTGACATGTAAATAGGAGGCAGAGAGGGAGAAAGGCACTTACACAAAAGTCATTGACATGTAAATACCAATGGAGAGAGATGAGAGAAAAGAGAGAGAGGAGAGACGTAGAGAGTGGGAGAGAGCGAAAGCGACAGAAAGCTTCTTTTGAATTTTGAAGTGCCATAATGGCCCTCGTTCTCGGTCAGGTGTAATTTAAATGAATGGGTGGGCAATTTGACTGATAGAATCTTGGATGGCGTGTTTGGTACTGTGGTCTAAATATAAACGGCGGCGAATGGAAATAACGCTTGTCCCTCTTTATAAGTATCCCTCTCTCTCATAGTATTTCTTCTCTCCAGCCAAGTGCTACGCCACCCATGTGAAACCGAGTTGTACACGAGTCACATAATATCCTGCTCTTCGCGGCGAAATGGCTTCCTCAGCGTGTCAAGCTCTATGCTCCAACGGCTGTCTCAGTTGCATCTCGGGCCTATGCTGTATGAGTGATGACAGGGAGCAACTGGCTTCCATTGGGATCTAATCAAATGTGAGGGCCCATGCGGCTGCAGCCTGATAGAGAGGCGCTTTAACAGAGCTGCTCAGGGGAGACTCATCTATCAACCTGCAACCAACCAAGGAGCACTGGGCTACCACTGGCAATGATGGAGCGCTCGCTGACTGACTCAATGTAGGTGTGTGTGTGAGTGTGCCTGCACACGTGTGTGCATGCATGAATGCATGGGTGCAATACACATAAACATACAGTATGTGGGGAGATAACCGTGTTATCTTATACTTTAACCCAGACTTAAAAATGAGTTATGTTTGACAATACAGCTATCTGACATCTGACAGGTCTGGCAATACAGTTATCTGACACCAGATGAGGGCCTTCAGGAACACGACAGCAGCAAAGAGTATGGCTTATGAAATTTAGCTTCAGTATCACCGTCTTATCACTGACTGAAAGCTATCAGTCATCAGTTAATACAGAGAGCAGTCCATCTTCACCTCCTCCTTGTGCTCCATTCCCTCAGGGGCGCTGCTCAGCTGGTGAACTGTGACAGTCGGTTACAGCGCTCTGTGGGCGGCATATGTGGGGATGCAATGTATGTTTGTCATATATATTATATGTTGAATGTATGCTTTTACTGCTGACTATGTCACAAAACAAATTTCCCTGAATGGACGATAAATTATATTGTATTATATGCTCCTAGGGTGCCAACCATCAATGATTTCTTTAAAGACTGAATCAGCAAAGTGACATCAGCTTTTCAAATGCAGGAAAATATGAACTAGCCTACTGAAGCTTGCATGCCACATGGCTCCGTTCACCTCGTTTGAACCTTATTGTGTAACTTAAAGAAAAAGTTTTCAGCGGGGCATAAAAATGGGACCTGCTGAACAATAGATCCAGAGAGCAGATCATAGCAAGATTATTCTTTGGAAAACAGGAGGAAATATGAAAAAAAAAAAATAGAGAGGGAAAGGGAGAAGAGAGGAATCCAGTGAATGAAGATCTGATAAGGATCAAATGATTTACCGAGTTCAAAATAAGGGATGGGGCAGAGGGAGCGCGCATGTGTGTGTGTGTTCCTGTTTCTTTATCAGCGCAGACAGCAGGCCTATGGGGTCGGTACCTAATCAGAGTGGAGGTTAGATTTCTATCTTAGTATCTTTCAATCCGCCACCATCTATATCTTTCTATCTCGATACTAGCCTCCCTCTCAGCTACTGTCTGAGATCCACCGCGGGGCAAAAGATTCAGATAATATTGGTGAAAAGTTTTCTGGGTATTGACACACACACACGCACACACACACACACACACAGACAGTGGACAGTAATTGGATGGTTTTGGTTAAAGTAAGTAAGCACGGGAGGTTTAGCAAGGGCAGCAGTGGGTGTTGTGTTTCTAATCAAGTGTGGCGTTCCCTTTATGTTTATTTAGCGCTTATTTATTGTTTACTTAGTCGCATTACCTCTCCGCTCTGTCCCCGCAGCGACGCAGCTATAATTCACTCCTGTAATTAAATATCTGGCTGAAAACTCAAAAGCCTGATTTTCTCCAATTGAATTCCCAATTCCTCACGGATACGCTGCATCAGCTCACAGGCTCGCTGAGACTCGGGGTGGGTGGGGGGAGGTGTGCAACATGGAAATCAAGTGAGGAGAGAGAGAACGGAAAAGGGAAAGGGAAGAAAATGGTGGGGGAGGAAAAAAGGAGAGGAAGAATGGGGGTAAATTAGTCGGAATAGAGACAGAGTCGCAGAGGGTGAATTGGAGAGTGAGAGAGAGAGAGAAAGCTGAGAGATGTGGATTTAAGTCTTCTTCACTCTGCCAGAAAAACATTTGGCCAAGTCTCTCCTTCTGGGCGGCGTCCAAACACTTAGAGATGGGTGACACACACTGGCGTCTGTCTGTTTGTGTGTGTGTGTGTGTGTGTATGTCATCAGTGTGTGTGTGTGTTCGTGTGTGTGTGTGTGTGTGTGTGTGTGTGTGTGTGTGTGTGTGTGTGGTCAATGGAGTTCAGAGATTACGGCGAGAGGTGAGGCAAAACTGACAACAGCTGTTGACATACAAACCACATGACATTGATTTATTTTTGATTCCAGCTTAATGCCCTATCCGCCTCCCTTCACTCACACACACACACACAGTTATAAGTCAGTATGATTGATATAAAAGCTGTCGCTGTCTCTCCCTTGCTGTCAGGCTTCTCTTATCTCCATGGTGACACAGTGACAGGGTTCCATCCATCCCAAACACCCTGACACACACACATGCACATACTGTATAGTACACACATGCACACACACACACACACACATATACACATACACACACGTACGCATAGGTCTACTTAAGCATATATGGCACATGTCAATATGTAATTATTTGTTTTAACATCTTCAATTCTCTCTGGCTTATTCTTATCTGTGCTGCTGATGCAAGGACCCAGTCTCCCCACAGGGATCATTTAACTTTCATTTAATCTAATACACACACACACATCCACGCACCGCTGAAGGCCTCTGATGAACGAATTAAATTCTACTGCAAGTCACCACCAAGGCTTCACTTCACCCGCTGATGGCCAGGCCACAACTGTCATCCGGAGTTGAGGTCCAGAGATTTTGATAGGAGATTTAATTTGAGTTGGTGTTGGGAGATAGACTGGGCCAGAATGACAATAGCTGCTCACTTCCACACATGAAGCTGCAGGAAGCCGTGCGTGCACGCACACACACACACACACACACACACAGAGAGAGAGCTGCTATTGCAAGACCTTTGCATCAGAACTCTCAAAGCTGAAACTGTAGTCAACAGGTCCATCAGCTGTTGGGGTAGGACAGACAGAGAGAGAGAGAGAGAGAGAGAGAGAGAGAGAGAGAGCTGAGGAGGCGAGGGCAATTAACTATGGTATAATACTGCCCTCTACTGGATTTAAGAGCAACCTGCAGGTCTCTCTCTCTCTCTCTCTCTTATCAAGCAGAAGCGTTGGCTGGTCATATTGATCCTAACCTTTCAGAACATGAAACACATGACTGATCCTATACTTTCTATCTCTTATATGGCTAAAAAAAAAAAGGCAAAAAGTAAACAGAAGACAAAGAGTAAAAGAATACAAAGTACAAGCTGTAGTTTGTTGCATATTGCTAAATCTTTTCTTCTCATGTCTATTTTATGATGCGCCCCTGATCACATGCACAAGGCCTGGATCCTTACTGAGCAGATTGTTCCTGTTCATATTGTCCCTGTCTCGAAGGTGACAAGGAAACACACAGTACAGGCTTGCAAGCTCAATGCTATCTGAAGAAAAGCAAATATTTTCAGCTTTGAGAGCATGCATGCTGCACACACTAGCATCTTGCCTTCCTGTATTAAGATTAAGAACAGCCTGAGCATCCCAAAATACATGTTAGGACTTGTTGTTTGATGGAACAACACTGTTCAAGTGGTTTCACAGTGTTTTCAGTGCTTCAAATGTGAGGATAATCAAAAGATGCATCTTTCACAAGTCAATCCCCTTAAAAACAACAAGACAAGGCTTGCACAATACTTTTATCACCTCTGTATAAGTGGACAAAGAATACCTCAAATCAATTTAATTTTCATTAACTGACTGATATATTATTTTCTGTTTTTTGTTTTGTTTCTTTTCTTTTCTGTTTGTTTTTGCATGACAAATTTGATGAGAAAAGGTTTTTTTTTTATGCCAAAGATGCAGAAATAAAGTCCAGGTCGGTTCAGCTTTGGGTTGACTCAGTAATAGGAAAAGCCTTTCAATCCTCTCAAACAGGTTACAGAGAAATATGATATGCTACAGGGCAGATCTATAGGTAGACTTCATATAGTGTGGTGACAGAGATGAATACACACTGAAGGAAAGCCATCATTCATGTGATCTTACACAAGCTAAGTCAACAATTTCACAACTCTGACACACACCCTTAGTCGTCACCACACACACACACACACACACACACACACACACACACACACACACACACACACACACACACACACACACACACACACACACACACACACACACACACACACACACACACACACACACACACACACACACACACACACACACACACAGCTAAGCCTAAAAAACCAACATTAATGACTAAATGCACACATGCAAACCTCACCGCATCTCTTCTGCTGTACTCACACACACACACACGCTGAGTTTTCAGAGTGTGCATAAGATTATTGCACACCCTATTGTCAAACTATTAGCAAATCCACCAGTTAAATCTTGTGTTGTGTGTTTGTGTACCGAGGGAGGACTCTCATCCCGTACAATAAACCCACTTAGTCCGACATGAAGTAGGCCTACTTAATTGCTCCTGATCATTTGTCCTTTGAAGTACAGAGGAAAGGCAGATAATAGGCACTTACGACGTCTGAGGAGGGAGGGGTGGCTGAGAATGAATGGAGGACGTCATGAATGATGGCCGCTGTGCTTTCTGGGATATCAAATTCCCCATCAGCAAAGCCCCCCCCCCCCCTTGTTACTTCCCTCCCTCCTCCCTTCCTGTCTCAATTAACGGAACAGTGCCCGATTTGGCCACCAGCGACAACAAAAGACAACAACTGAAAGAACGTAAATTAAACATACCTGCAGGTGCATTTGACTGTGTATGCATGTGTGTGTGTGTGTGTGTGTGTGTGTGGTCTGCAGGCCAGCGAGCGCGCTGTGTGAATAATTAACAGGGCCGGTGAGCGAGGCAGGGTACCGGTTGGGTGTTTTGTTACCACAGCCTCACTCAGCACGAGCATACAGCATTAGATAACCCTATCCACCAGATACAGGTCGGGTTTGTGTGTGTGTGTGTGTGTCTGTGTGCGAGTTGGCCACTTTAGATGATTCAACCATTTGATACCTGCAAAACCTCTCTCCCAGCAGAAAGGCTATACATCCCCTATCAAACTGAGACGAGGAGCTACAACTGCTGTACAGCACACTAACCTTGTTCAAGTCTCAAACAAATTGATTGTGTGTGCATGTGTGCATCTGTGTTGGTTCAATACTGCTGTACAGTGGTACCAGTAGCCTGCAACAGCCAACTACTGGCCTCATTACTGTGCTCACTGTTTGTGACAAGCAGGCTTGTAGAGGAGGTGGTGCAAAATGGTACAAACATGGAAAAACAAAATTCAACTGCGAGCATCACAATATAACAGGGCATACTTTAGTTATTGCAGGCACAAAGACAGATGAGGAAGGAGCATTTGTACCTCTTGACCACCTTGGAGCCCATCTTTCTCCCTGCTTTTTTCCCCCAGTGGGGGACTCAGGTTCTCTGCACTGTTTCTTTCTGCCTTCCATGGTGACTTGTACCATGCACAATAATGTCATTTTATTTTAAAACTATAGAAGCTGTACTATAGACCTTGGCCTTACTGAAACTACACATGTGAATTGGTGCTCAGCTCAAACAACTGCGACCAAGCAATAAAAACTAATGGTGAGTTTCAAAACCAAATTAATATCGTCCATCAAGTTCTCATATTTATGCATCTTTGCTGGCAAAAATGTTTGAAAAAGAATATTTCAATCATGTCTGCAAACAAAATATGTAATGTTTATTTAGCATTAGTACTTTTGTTTGTTTACATTATTCTATTTACAACATGGACACACATGACAGGACAATTGAGGACTTTTTTTTTTCTTTTAAATCAAAGTAATATGAAATTAAACAAAAAAAAAAAAAAAGACAAAAAGAATCAATTCCCAGGTTAGGAGCACTTGTGAATTGGCAGCTATACCTGGTATTATTTAGGGGAGAGGGGGGTGAAAGAGACAAAAGGAAAGAAAGAGACAAGAACAGGACTGAGAGAAGCTATGAGTTATGCAAGAAAGATAAAGAAATAAAGGGAATATTCAAGTGTACTGTTGAAAACAGCACAGAGAAGGCAAAGCCTTTAAGTTGATAATCAATACACACAACATGAGAAAAGAAAAATCAGACTGTAAAGATACATTGAGAAGAAACAAAAGAGAGAGCAATGGGGGGAGGGGGGGTGTAGTTTACCATGTGGGCTATAATAACATTAATACTGAAATCATAAAAAAAAGACAGAAAGATATTTTCACAAGTGTTTTCCTACTCTCCATTCCCTGTTCATAGCTTGTGTAGCACCTGCAGTCCCAGTTGCCATACCCGAGAGCTGAAGTTGTTATTGATGATGATGATAATGATGATGAAGATTCAAGTATAATAGTCTCAGTTTGCTGCAGGGTTGGGCTGGGCCGCGCCAGCTCACATCTAGCTCACAGAGAAAGGAAGAACGCGACGTTTCGGTGGAAGCTTTTCCTTACGGATCACACAAGAGGTGTCAACATTATGCCTGTTGGTTGGTTGGTTGGAAGTCCTCCTCTACTCTGATTGGTTAAGCCGTAGCATTACCTTTCTGTTTGCTTTAAATTTGCATTGTTCTATTTGTCCCTGTGTGAGGCTGTATTAACTAGGTAAACAGTGTCTTTGCTAGGATGTCAGCACTTTGCGGTTGCCATTTGCAAACTTACACTCTAAGTAGATTTGGACTATGCTACTAGGACAACAATGGAAGAAATTTTGAGTGGCCTAATTTCAACTGGAAGTCCATGTTCAAGCCCCATGTCGACAAGCAGCCGCCCAGCTGAGGTGTACAAGAGCCAGACACTGAATCTCTATCAGCTCCAATGGTGCTCTTCTATAGCTGACACTGCACTTTGATCTCCCTGGAGGGAGGTGAGGGGAAAAAAAGATAATTTCCCTACAGGGATCAATAAAGTATCACATTATTACATTATTATTCATGATACAACTAGTGGGGTGCACCTTGGTTGTCAGAACTATGTTCCTCTTTTCCTCTCCTTACTTCCTTCCTTCATCTGCATTAAGGATTAACAGGCAGAATTCCTTAAACTCCCATTCTCTGATCGGTAGAGAAAGGAGAGTAAAGTGGAGTGAAGGAGGCAAAGAGGAGGAAAAATACTACAGGCAACTTCAGACTTATTGAAAGCACAGAACATACAGAAACAAACAATCATCACACTGTTATTCTTTGGAGTTCTTCCACAGCTATGGGCATACACTCAGTATGATGACATTTTCGGAGTTTTGAAAAAAAAAAAAAATGTCAACATGTAATTGTTGAATTTTCATGACTCTCAGTGGGCTAAAACATATTGTATCTGCCTTGTGTTCCCATGCACCCAGTCTAAAGCTGTACAGTGACCTACCACACACAAGTGCAGAAACAAAACCAAGCACACATACACACCAGTAATCAAGCATTCTACATACGCAAATGTTTGCATTAAAAAAAAGGCCATATGCAGAATGTGAATCATTCACACTCAAGGTTAATATAATTACATAATGTAAGCCTGCCAAATGTGTACATGAACCTCGATAGCTAAATCTAACAGACATTTAACGTTGAGCGAGAAACAACATGAATGGATTCTAACATGACTACCTGAGAGCGGTGTGCTCGTAATCTAGCTTCATCAACATAAAAGGTTATCACCATGAAATCATCCAAAATCATAGTGGAATGATGCACAGTGTCAAGTGGTGCACCAAAAAAGTGGCAATCAATCAATAGTTAAATTCTTACTAATCAGATAAGTAGATGAGGGAGGGATAATCAACAGGGGGAACAGATGAAGGAATTGATAACAAATCAATAATATTCAGACTAATCCCTGATCAACTAGCTGGGTGAGGTCTGGGTCTATTCTGATGTGGTCCTGGCTATCCAAAGCATCCTTGGTAGTTGTCGTCACACCCTCTGAACATTGACATTATCACCCTTTTCACACTGATAAGCCAAACGGAGTTCAGTCGAGCTAAAGCTGCACTGGTACGAATCTAAGTCTTTGAATTGCCCTTAAAGAGGCAACGGGAACGCTGCACAGCGAAGGTGCAGACGCAGGTTGGCACTACCAAGTGAAAAGGGGGAAATCGGATGTAGGAAAATGTTCTCTAAGCTCCGCCACCCTTGATTAGTTTGGAGACGAGACCACCATGAATACTGTGGATAATCCGACTCGAGACAGCACAGATCTGTGCATAGTTACATCAATGACTGCTGTCATTTCGTTTGTTTTGTTTGTTTTACAACAATGAAGGACACAACATTATGGGGATATTATTAGTTTAGACGAGGGAGTGTATATGTACCATCGTGCAATCATACCACTGATAAATGAAATAAATTAAAAACAAGATAGGTTAAAAAGGTCCATCATTAAAATGTGTTTGTACAGTAATAAATAGATTTGTCTTCTATTTACAGTTTACCAGACGCTTGTTGAAGCAGTGCCATAGTTTGCAGTTAAAAACATTAATTTTCTAAATATTTTTTTAAAAGTTATTCGTTGTCGTTTTGTTCGAGGATGAGGGAGTTGGCGCTCGGGGTTTCCCCTCTTCATCATCCTTCCGTAGGGGAAGGGCAGGAAGACAGGAGAGAACGAGGGAGGGAGAGAGAGAGAGAGAGAAGAAGCACATGTAGAAACACAATGTCCTCCAATGCGTCTTTCCCGTGGTTTTTCCTCATTGACTTTTCCAATTCGTTTGGTGTTGTATCGCTGCAGCTGCTGTTGTTAGAGTTTGTTGTATTTCGTTAAACTCGCCTCAGCACACACATACACACACGCTCGCATGCACGCAAACACACACACACACACACACACACAGATTCTGAGCACCCAATCCCTTACTCTGTCCCCACATAGTGTATCCTCCTACAGCCTCTTGCTTGCTCTGTTGCCTCTGGACGCAGACCTAGGAACAGCTTTCCCTCCAAGCTATATCCTTCCTCAAACCACTAAACTGAACCGAGAACTGAGTCCATGGGGCAACCTCCTCCTCCTCCTACTTGGCCATTCGAAGCACTAATTGATCTTCTTCTCGTTCCTCAAGGAGCCATTGCGTTTGTGCTTCCCGTTGGCCATGCTGTCGCTATGGCAATGTCCATTGGCCACGTTACCTTCATCCCTGGTGACGCCGCTTCCCCTCCTCTGGTCCCCGGCCTTTGACCTCAGCAATCGTCCTATCCGGTAGAAGGCAAAGCCAATCAGAGCCAAGGCAGCCCCCACAGTGAGGACCACATCCAGCAGGAAGTACTGGTAGGTGGAGACCTCGTAAACGGCGGAGCGCAAGTGGTTAGCACCGTGGTGACGGAGGATGTAGCTGATCCAGTAGACGGCCCTGGTCACTGGGTGGCCTGGCTGGTCTTTGTGAATGGTGGAGAGGAGACGTGCTTGCTGGCGGTACCTGGGAAGGGAGACACAGGTGGGAGACAAGGGTGAGTCTTTGTGGGTAGTCTTTGAGCGCGCTTGAGTGCGCACAAGCGATAGTGTAAATACGTACGGAAGAGAGAGAGCATTTAGATCAGTGATTCTCAACGTTTTTCATAGTGACCCCTAAGGACCCCTAATTTAGCACACATCAGGGCCATGTACACATTTGATGAGATTTTGTCTCTCGAACCCAAGTATGAGAATATTTTTATTGTTAGATATGATTTTGTCCAGAATTCCTATCTGTATTGCAGGTAGAGAGATAACAAAGAAACTATGATCAAAATAGTCATTTTTCTACATTCTCTAATTGTGTTAATTTTAAGCCTTAAGATCCCCTGGTGGACCCCAGACCCCACGTTGAAAAACACTGTGTTAAGTCACAAAATGAAGACTTCTGAGGCCAGTATGATGATGCAACAAATGGTCACCAGATGGCGTTGATACCAACAACAGCTCTAATATACAAAGCACTGACTTATGACTATGCATATAATGCCTATCATGATTGCATCTAGAGCACATAATGCGTTACATGTGAATCACTCCAGTTCTGCGTGTGCGTGTGTTTGTGTGTGTGTGCAGTTATGTTGTTGTCAATGTGTGAATGCCCTGCAGAGGATTAGGGATGGAATGATATATTGACATTCAATATATCGCAATACAAAAAGATTTTTTTTTAAAATGTTATTCTGCTGTAGTAATCACAAATGAGACGGCTTTCCCATTACAGTTTCACAAGCTCTCCACCTAAATTACATTATTTGCACTTTGTAATGACATATTTTAATTGTTGTTTACATTCCAGCAAGCCAATGCCATTGCTAGAAAGATTTGAGGCTCATTTGAGGCTCTTTTATTTATTACATCGTATCGTATCGAATCATGAACCCCATATCGCATATCGTACCGTGAGATAAGCATATTGTCGCGACCCTACAGAGGACACATGAATCTAACCTGGTGTCCTTGATGACACTGGTCAGGGCCGTGTGGAGGTCTTCCTCAGTCATGGTCTTCCAGTGTAACATGATACCCATCCCCTTGGCTGCCACACGGGTCATGGTGTCGTAGTGGTCTCCGAACAGCGGCACACCCACCACCGGCACCCCGTGGTACATGGCCTCGTAGATGCTGTTGAGGCCGCCGTGGCTCAGGAAAGCTCTTGTGTTGGCGTGGCCTAGACGACAGGAATGGTAAGGGGTTAAGGAAAGGTAAGTAAGAGTTATTTTGTCGTTTTTGGCACTCATGGTGGTTTGGTTACTCATTTTCCCGAGTTGCCCTTCCTGGATTCTACAGAGTATGTGGATCCAACACCCCCCCGCACACTCAGCAGTATCTCTACACATCATGAAGGCGGGACTGTGTGCTTGTACAGGAGGAGTGTTTACAATTGGGACTGCAGATGAAATTTAGCTTTCTAGCTAATTTTGGGACAGTTACTAACTGTCCATTGTCCCTGTTAAATAAATAAAAAAATAAAAATAAAAAAAATAAAAAAAATTAGGGGAAGAATGAAGATTTGTGTGTGTGTGTCTGTGTTGGTGAAGGTTCATGGAATCCGCACAATTAACAGAATGCAGGGCAACAATTAGGAGGAATTGAAGCACCTCATTTCTGAGTTGACCTTTTGGAAGCCACCTTTTGGAAGATGAGAATTTCAATGTAAAAGCGCTCTTTTCTCTGTATCTATTGTAACAGTAATTAACAAGACTCTGACCAACCATAAAGCCAAACAGACACAGCTTTTCTATAAGTGCTTAGATACTTTTGACTAACAAAAGGTACTGTTACATTGAAGTAACAGTGCTAGCCAGGCCAGGCTACATTTGTGTGCATGTGTGTGAGTATGTGTCAGGGATGAGGAAAGTTCATTAGTGGTCAATTATTGACAGACAAGCATGCACTTGTGCACACACAGACACAAAATGGCTTACACATTCACTAACTACCCACTACTGTTGGTATAAAATGGAGGGTCAAACCCACACACACACTCAAAATCAATCCACCACCCGAACCCACTGTAGGAACATCGAGTACAAAAGCACACACTAAGGATTAGCTATCTGCCACATCTTGCCTTTAACCAGTAGAAGGATGACATTAGATCAGAATCTCAAAATTCTAGGTTTGTTTTGAAGGTTTGCTAATGCCATAAAAAGAACTGTGTTGGGTTAATCAATTACAAACCGAGTTAACATGGTTCTATATATAAACAGTAAGCCAACATAACTGTTCCTATGACAACTACCAAGTAAAGTACCCATAATGTAGTCTCATCTCACTGTACTTACCCAGCAGGTCATTCTGAGGCATCCAATCAACAAGCTTGGTGTTGTTGCCGAGGTTGCTGGGTGGAACTCCTGAGAATCTATGGAAAGAAGGAGGGAAGGAAGGAAGGAAGGAAGGAAGGAAGGAAGGAAGGAAAGGAAAGGAAGGAAGGAAGGAAGGAAGACAGAAAGACAGAAAGAAAAAAGCTTTTTGAGTCAACATATCATCTTCACACTGTAGGATCACTCATCGTACATCATGCTGTTGCGTTTTCAGATTTCATTATTTTCTGTCTGCTTTTGATCAAAGGGTGCTTTTGACCAATCCACCAGAAAGGACTTGAAAGCTATTGCATCATTTCTACTACTACACTGTTGTAACTGAAACTACCTAGGTTTCTGTTTGGGAAGGGAATAGTCATATTTCACATTCACAGAAGAATTATAATGTGTCACCATCACTGATTACAGGAAAAGATTATACATCTTACAACTTTTGAAACCCTTTCTCTAGTACACTGTAGGCAAACCGGTGACCTGATACATCAAAATAATTGTTTCTCTGTAGTGTATTATTGCCTTTGAGGACCATCCATAATGTAGCTTCATAGTGGTGCACTGGAATTGTATTTGGGGGTAATGTGAACAAGAGATATCTAGGCTAGTGTGAAGTGAGTACAAATTAATAAAAAAACAAAAAGTGGAACCAGAGCCTCAATCATTCTGTGATGTTCTAGGAGAACTTTACTTATATCCATTTGGGACTCAACCCTTGTCTTTGTCTTTGTCTTTGTGTATGTTTGTTGGTGTCTGTGTGTGTATGCGTGCGTATGCATGTGTGTGTGTGTGTGGAAGCTTTTTCCACCACAGGCCGCACACAATGCATTTGCATGCATACATTACGACCCCCATCCTTCCATCTCTCTCTCCTTCCCTTCAACCCCAATTCTCCCTCTCTCTTCAACAAAGCGGCAATTCACTGTCCTGCCAATCAAAGCCTACATTCACGTAGCCAATTATCAATGACACAATTCATTTAGCTTAGTCCCTCTTTCCTTCTTTTCAGCATTCCTCCCTTTCCATCTTCTCAGTTAAGAAAGGCCATTGAAAGCCAGAATACAACAGGTAAAACATCCAGGCAATTGGCAGACAACTGGAGTCTGCCCAAGGCTGCAGGTTTCAGATCACCGTCTTTGTTCACCGTACCTGTCATGTGACCTGAAGACCATGGTCAGACGCTTACGGAGCATGGTCTGACAACTCACCATAAGTCAAAGTCACAAATTTTTGGACAAAAATTACAACATTTTCTAAACCTGTATAGCCTACTCCTGAAAAAGCCTGCTAATCAGAACATAGTATATGCATTTTTAAGTGTTTTTGCTTGAGAGCATAGGAACGCGTTTGCTCCTATTGCTTTGCTTCATCTTCCTCCATCTCACACTGATCACACACTTCCTTTCTCTACCAATCTCTGCTCTCCTGTGCTGGCAAGTCTTACCCACTGCCTGATCTCCCCCATCACCACTGGCAGCAGCATGGGGACTCTTGCCAACAATCTTGGCACTTGGCACGATCCTAGACAATAACCTCTCACGTAAGGCTGCCCACATCGCAGCCACAACCTGATCCTCTTGATGTGCACATGATGACATCCACCAAATGGGACACTTTCACTTTCCCTACCAGGGACCCTGCCCAGTTCATCGTCCAAGCTTTCTTCATTTCCCATCTGGGCAACCACAGCTCCCTCCTGTCCTGACTACAGGTTTGCTTCACACATACATCACACGCGGTACCAGCAGCACGCACATGCAACGGCACAGGCACGCCTGATGAGAGGTAACTTGACCATGGTAACTCAAACATCTAGCTCTGCTTCACCACTTATTGTTCAGTGTATATTTGCACAAGTGAGGAGCTTATGCACATACACACACATTAGAACATCAACCAGGCTACGCCACATAATAGTTATCAATGAAAATACAGGAAAACCAATTACAATTTTTATATCAAGCCAAACACATTCTACAACTTCTTCACCCCCTCTTTGATGATAGATGGTTTGATTAGTTTGATTAGTTAAAACAAAGACTGGGAACCATTACTTCTATGTTTAAGTTGATTTTACCCACCTAATCAAATGTACTATGAATTTTCAAGCTTGCTCTCCTAAGTTTTGTTTTTGTTTTTTTTTGACTGGTTGGCCTGATCAAAGTTCAAAGTGTGTGTGGTGTGTTGTATTTTTTTTTTTTTTTTCCTTTCTCTTCATTGATTATCTCCATTCCCAACTGCCAGAATACTTATTGTGTTTTCTTTGCATTCCATTTATTCTTCTGCTGTATGTATGGGTGTGGTTTTCTTGATAGACTTCAATTTTACAACATAGTATGTAAATGAATATTGATTTGCGTACCATTTTGTAAAATCAGTAAGAGTAGTGTGCTTGACGGGGGAGGGCAGATTTATGGTGAGATTGTGTGGAGGAGGACACCGTGTAATATTATACTGACAACTGTAAGCTCATACATATGTGCTATTAAAAAAGTAAATAAAAAATTGAAAAGAAAAAAAACAAAACAGTTATCAGGACAGCATGCATAGATCATTCTAGGACCTGGGCTCTGTTCCAGCAGTTTTTATCTTAATAATACACTGTTTGGATATGCCAGAAAACCATCAAGAGTTTGACCTATTAACACAACCTATTAGGATAAGGATTATACAACCTGTAGCCAGAGAGTACAGGACCTCTCACTAACTATTCTTCAGTCATCAATGTGCTAAAAGAAATTGTGCGTGTGAATGTTGCAAAGCAATCACACACGGTTGAGATAAGAGTTAAGAATTAACAGATCAATGGAAAGTACTCAGAAACTGGCCCTTCTCATTCTTTGTCCTCATTCAGTCCCACTTTTCCTCCACCTATTTTCAATGGCGATCCATGTTGAATGGATCGCCATTGTGGAACTCTGAGTAAATGATTACACATGCATCTCTCCATTCACCGCACATGCACTCAAACACTTAGATAATTATGTGGACGAACTGCTGTCATTCATTCATTACTGAGTACATAAACATATGCATTACACCTTGACACACATACACACACATAGATAATGACACACACACAGGTACTGCAACGCATAGAGAGCAGAGGTTCAGTTGCCCTGCCGGAGACACACTATATCTCTCCAAGGGCTGGGGCAATGACCCACAATGCCCTGCAGTCGGAACATTCTAGCTCACAGTAACACCTAACACATAGCACAGGTGTGTGTGTGTGTGTGTGTTCATGCAGGTTTGTGAGTGAGAGAGAAAGACTGGCAGATAGTATGCCTTTAACTGAGCTAATGTTTTGGATACAACAGACCTATTCTTGCAAGCCTTGATAAACCAAATCAAATGCAAACCTCTTGGAATCCATCCATTAAATATGCGAAGTAGTCATCATTAGTTTCATATATGTGGTCAGGATCTGACAGCTTTTTGTTCAACTAGACAACCGCAGATAATCTCCTGAAAGTACATGTGAGATGGGGATATAGACTTTGCCCACTAAGGAGCAGGTTGCCACAACAGAACCGGGTGTTGCCTTCGTGTGCATTAGTTTTATAATGGGTTGGGGTCGCTGACCAGAGGTAGCACAGCTGATAATAGGGCACCATTCGAATAATCAGGCATCCAATTAAATATTTTACAACCTCGATCCTCTGAATGCTGAGGGACTTAAGCAATAGAAAGTTAGAGCTCACTACCTTGAAACCCTAAAAACTGCACAAAAGTCCACCTTGCAATGACAGCAAATGACAGCTATGGATGAGTGAAAGTGGGAAAAACTGATACTGTACCTCCAGACCACACGCTGGGGCAGTCTGGCCAGGGCTCCAGCCAGTTTGTGAGCAATGTCATGGGAAAGGTACTTGACCCCAGCTCCAAATGACACAACCACAAAGCCATGCTCCGCCGTGTCATTCACCCATGTCTCGAACTCCTGCAGGAATATGAGACAGAGACAAAGAGAGTTAAAGTATGCAGCATGTATACCTCTGAAGCAAGTTTTATACTGTGCTACAATACGATGCGATACTATGCTGCATTTTCTAAAAGCACTCTGAGCTTGTGTGATTTTTTGCCTCCTCTTCCTTATTATACTTTTATTACTGATAACACTACATCGTGTTTCTTCTCAACAGTCTGAAATACCTCTTTCATAGTAGATTCCGTCATGTGATCATGGAAGAGAGTCAAGTGAAAAACGACCCCTTTTCTCTACACGGTGTTTTGCAGTTATAATTGCAATTTTGATACTTGAGCTCCATCTCTGCCCAACTAATTGGTTTGCTTATCCAATGGAGGATAAAGACCGCATCAATAAAATGAGAACCTTCACATAACCTCCAAACATGGTTGTTATTGTGCTGACCGTTTTATAGCCAGGCAACATGATTAAGGTTTATGGCAATTATTCAAGGAATGTTTCTCATACCCCCTAAAGATCCATCCTGACTGGTTTACAGGCTCATGGTTAAACATGAGACAAAGGCAGCTTTCATAAAACTCACTGAACTTTGCCTGATGAACTTGAAGCAGTTTACCAATGAGCATACACTAAATAAATCCTTTTTAGTCAATGTTGTCTGTGTATGTATTTTTGTCATTTTTGTTTGTAATTATTTCAGCTGCCTGGTACAGGTTTTAAAAATTATTTCTATGTCGACTAGTTGAGCAAAAATCAAGGCGAGGAAAATTTAAATGTCACAGAATGTCCGCAATGAGCATTTATCAAACAAGAAACACAAAACAGACTTATGAATGAAGTTTTTAAAATATACAATCAAACACCTCACGACTGCAAAAAAGACTGAAATGAGCATGCATATTTCAGCTTTGTGCTTTGAGGAATTCTTGGCCCAGTATTTCATTATATGTTAACATGTAATACAATGTTGGTAGAGTCTACAGTCAATAATCTGAACTGGTCCAGCATCATTTGCCTACTGGTTTTACTTCATGATGACCTTATTTCACCTCACTATGAGGCAACAAGTCCTGTGAGCCTAGCCCTACCCTCTGCCACAGATCCAGGATTATTAAAAAGAAAACATCCCAATCCTGTTTCTGAATTTAGTCTCAAATTCCTAAGGTATCAGGTTTGCTTTCTAAATGCTCTGTACTATAATTTGCTCTTTAATTTACCATCTAAATCTACTTCCTCAAATCAGCAACAGGTCCATTTTACCACCTACACTGCACTGATTTTATACAAAAATCACTACAGTAATATACTGTATTTGCTTCAGGAGAGTATGTTTTCTTACCTAAAAAAAACTATACATCACCTTGATAAATCATTTAATATTAAAAAAAAATGGCAACCACACAAATGCTTGTCTATTGTAGGTGCCAGCAGTGTTGCATGTTGAATGGACTGGGGAAAAATTTGAGCATTTGACTGAAATGGGAATAACTAATTATCATTCTTCATATGCTGTCAATGAGAGATGTTAAGTTTTGAAATGCTGAGTATGTGATATGAGTTGAATGAATAAAGGTTCCACTGTTAATTAAAACAATTATCTGATTACCATAAAATAGGGTCAGAGGGTTAGCAAAGAAACTGCAGCTACATCACTACACAAGACAGACTGATTCTCCCAACTCAGCTGTCTTATCGGCTACTGTTGTAATTCACACAAGTCAGCTGAAGCAAACCCATCTAGGAGCTGGATCAAACATGCAGGCAGGAGGAGAACAACTAGCAGTGTTTCCATGATGAACCAAGGTCATATAACAACATTTAACATGCCAGCTATCCCAACTGCCATCTACATCCTCTGGTATGGCTACAGTCTACCGATAAAACGTCTCTAGACAGAGACAGACAACTCTGAATGTCAGTACAATAGTTAAACTAAAAAGAAAAGCAGTACGAAAGTGAGCCTGCAGTGTTCATCACTTCCACCAACTGAGAGCCACATTGAGGCAGTGAAAATTAGGGACATGACACATGCCTGTGGAAAGTGATGACAATAGTGAAGCGAGGCCTCCTCCTCCTGGGAGGGAATGTTGAGTATGTTAACCCAGCATGCCATTAGCTGATCAAAAAGGCTTTTTCACTTGGCAGATGATGGTGTGCTTTGTGTGTGTGTGTGTGTGTGTGTGTGTGTGTGTGGGTGTGAGTGATTGTTAATGTACAGTAACATACTCATTTGAGAATGGTGAGAGAGAGGACATGGACTGAGAATGGGTGATGAGGGATGGGGGAGTAGCCATGTTGGAGTGATGGAGGAGGAGGACAAGCAGAGGGAGGGAGGAGAATGGTCCAGCTGCGGCAGCTAAGGCCTGGCCCTGGCACGGAGCAACCTCAGGGGCACACTGGGCTCTGTGTCCCGGCAGCGCAGCCCTACTGTCTCCACAACGCAGCCTCAGTGTCCCCATAAAGGAGTCTCAGTGTCCGCAGAGCTCTGCGCAGAACAATGGCCTCGTTCTCCCTCCACTTCCATTATGCCCCCTTCCACACAACGCCGCACAATGCTCCCTATTGGCCGGAGGGGCATTCCAAAACCCCCCGCAGTAGATACCGCCGGCCCGCGCTCTCGTCGTCTCCGTCCGAACGATGGACTAACCCCCCTCACCCTCGCCTCTGTTCTTCATGACTCCCCTCCCTCGCCTCAAAATCTACCGTGTGCCCATTCAACCCTAACCCCTCCCAGACCAGGGCAAGGCAAAACCAGCACCCTCCATAAAGGCCGGCTTTGTAGCGGGGTGAGAGAATAAGAGATACCGAGTGAGAGGAGAGACACTGGGGACAAGCGAGTGTAAATACAGAAAATTACTGATAAGAAACTCAGCGAGACGGTGACAAAAGTGATAAAGAAGGCAAATTTCGGGAGGAAGGAGAGACGATATGGAGAAAAGAAGAGAAAGGAGAGCGATAAGGCGTCAATAAAGGAATATATGTACGTGTCTATGTATGTGAACTGACAATGAGCTGCAACATACATGTAGTAGCTGAGGCATTGTGAACTGTGAGACAAATACTGGCTTGATTCCCCCTATGAAGAACCCTATTCTCCCGGCTGTGAAGAGCTACCACCAACTTTCCCTAAAACGAATTCATTCATGCCAGCTTTTGAATAATTAACTGGCATTTGTCAATGGGAGACAGTTGACAGAAAGTTGCAAGTTTAATACAAAAGGTCAGACTTCTCCCAAAGTCAGTGTGAAGCATAACAATAAGGTGCCCCATCCCACCCACAAAACCACACATTTGCAATGAATTATCCATTATAACCGAGTAACTTTGTCACCAATGGCATTCTTGCTATAGAACCCTTATTTTATGTTCCAGCACTCATGATGGCCCTTGTAAGTGCTGTGCTTACTAGCCAAATGTAGTACACACTGTACGTAGACAAATTAGTGAAATTTGAATTTTAGCATGTACAGTAGATCTAAAGAAGAAGTCTTCCCTCTATATAAATAAGCTTGAACTGATGCTAGACATTGTCACCAGGAAGCTACCTCTCCAGTAAGGTCAACTATGAAACACACATCCTCAGAAATGGGGCATTGCAAAAACAAGCAGGTACATAAGACTTGTTACACATAACACACAAAATCCTTTTGTTTCTCTGTGTCTATCTCATTCTGTAAGCCTGTCTGTTAGCTGGGGTGTCTGTCTCTCTCAGTACTGACCTGTGGCAGTGGGTTGGGGGGCTTGGTGAGGATGCCCCCTATGTACACCACATGAGGTAGAGTGGGTCTGGGGAACTCCAGAGCCATGTCAGTGCACAGCATCCACAGCCGGCTGCCCTGCACCAAGTCAGCCATGGCCACTTGAGGCTTCACCCCGTGTTTCTTCATGATCCGGTCATACTTGGGCAACGCAATATAATGGACTCCAAAGCGCTGCACCAGGTAAACGACCGTGTTGGTGATCCTCTGGGCCAGTGACATGCGGTCTGTCAGCAAAGAGTTGAACTCGGGGACGTAGGAAAGTGGGGCCGGGGCACCCACCTCGGCGGGGTACCACAGGCCTGTGCTGAACACAGCATATTTCACACCCAGGATGTGTGCGATCACAAAGCCGCACATCTCATTAGGGTCCACCAGCAGGAGGTCAAACTTGGCCTCCTTGAGCCGGGTCATGACCTCAACGCTGCCAACCACAGCGTCGCAGTTCTGAGAGTAGTGGTCGAGAATGTCAAAGAGTTCCAGAAACGTCAGGCGGCCCGAGAAGATGTTGCTCACTTTGGACTGCAGGAAGTTGTCAGCCGTGGTGCTGTTGAAGATTCCTGGGTAGCGCTGGAAGTGGTAGTGAGGAGAGGGGGGAACCTCTCGACCCTCTGAGACTAGGAAATGGGTCTCATGGCCCTCCTGGTGCAGCGCTGTGGCCAGCGTCTTGAAGATGTAGAGGTGCGACTCGAACATGATGGGTGGGACCACGATCACCTTAGCAGCCCATGATGCACTGGGGCTCCAGAAGAGGAGGCCAAGGAGGAGGAGGAGTGATGGAGGTAGGTGCATGGCTGAAAGGATAGAGATATGAAAAATGTTAACACTGCACAACATCAAAATAAACATAGAACAGGACAGTCATTAAAATGATGTGGTCATAAAACCAATATCATTCCAGGTTGCTCCACAGGTTTAGAAACTGCAGTGAATGAAGCATTACCAAGAGCAAATGAAGGCTACACAATACAATTCATTTAATATCAAGACTGCCTGCTTTCATTAAGTCATGATTGGACTTGGAGCTTGAAAAAGCTTTGCTTGCTGTTTGCTCAAAGGGTTCGCCCACATTTGTCTTAATCATTCAGGAACCTCACACAATGTAACGCTTAAATGAAGCAGATAAGAAAGTTCAGTCAGGAGGACCAGAGAAGTGCCTATTCAGGTCTCGAGAGAATGAATTGGGGAAAGCGGGATGGGCTGATTAGATGTGTATACAGTTTGCTCTCTTCAACTGGCCCACCTCTCATCAGTCACCCATGATGCAAGGAGAGAACAGTAACACATGCTTGAACATCATATGCCCTATGCTTCAAACAAATAGTGTTGAGAACAACTAATATTCCCTCAATAAGGATTAGGTGTCACAAGAATTTACCCAATTTCCCCTCGGGGATCAATAAAGTATTTCTGATAAAGTATTTCTGAATGTTGAAATTGTCCTTCCATAAATTGTGTGCACAGATAGCTTTCCCAATTCACCTTTGCCCCCTTTTCTCCACACTTCACTACTTCCCCCCTTCCTTCCTCCTCACTCTCTGCACAGCCGTCACTGACATGGTGTGGGCAGCACCAACGTCATTCTAAACCTCCGGCCGCGCTCTCCACAAACACAAACACAAAGAGCCATTATAATGCCGCCATGTCATAGCCTGCGCCCTATATGCCCACACTCATTCTCTCTCTCGCTCGGTTTAATCATCTACACTGGAAAGTTTAGGGTTAGCTGTTTAGGGAAACCCAGCAATTATCGAACTTTTCCTAATCTACAATGATTAACTGGTGCTCTCCCATGGGGTGTAACACAGTTAGGCACGTGCTGACTCATGGGTGAAGCTGTATAGGTGACATTCCATAAGGACTGGAGGAGGATGTGTGAGTGTGGCTTTGGACCGGGACTCATCACATGATTTCTTAGTCTTAAAAGATATCGCTACACACAGTTAAGGAAAATACATAGGGCAGTCTAGTTTTTCTTGATTTCAAGTCATGTTTAGCATGGGTAAGTGAAAATGTTCATTCATTGTTTAGACTGGTAAATTAAGAAAACAGAATTTCCCTGTTGGGGGTTGAATAAAGTACTTAAAAAAAGGGTTATATAAATATGATTTATTTTTTAATCATTTTACTCATTTATAGCCACCATATTTGTTCTCCAATTCAACTCATGTTAAGCGTGGGTAAGTAGAAAAGTTCCATTCATTGTTTAGACTGGGAAGATAAGGAAGCTACTCTCGGTTCAAAGTCCATGCTATGTCTACACTCTTCCTCCTGTCATCCCCACAAGATGTCTCTCGCAGAAACAACTCAGTCCTGTCTCCAGAGAACTAATACCTCTTGAGGCCATTACCGTTACCACTGAATCTATATCAAATGGCACGGCACATATTGCTTCTGTTGACAACCAACGATAGCATCTAAACTGGATTATATAGTGTGTCAGCCATCTGTTTATCCTCTATATGGAGTTTCTCTCCACAAACAGCTGGGGCCTGGTAGGTAGAGGACTCACAGTGGCCGCCATTTTGTTTAGCATTGTTCTAAGGATATCGTTACAAACACCTCTCAGTCCAGACTGTTGACTGTAACTATAGAAACCAGCCACTGTCTACTGAGGACTGCTATGCGTCATGACTTAAGTTACTAATGATGGAGTCTGGTTACCCAGCACACAGGGCGGGCTGAGGAAATCATCTGGCCAAAGAGAATTAAAGGACCAGAAACGACAGATCGATGTAAACGAAGACCAGGTGGAGATGAAAAAGACAAAAGGCACAAAAAGTTGAAAACAATAGAAAAAGACACAAAAGGTTTGGAACCACGTTCAGGTCAGCAGGTGGTCAAATACAGTTTGTCTGTTTCAAATTTTCTACCTTACAAAAGAGTTTCTTGTGCTAACCGTTATGCTCTGTGCTAAATGGCAAAAAGTAGGCCAAGTTATGGTAAGTAAGCAATTTTAAGACATCACTTTGGGCTCTGGTAATTTCTGATCAGACTTTGTCATTATTTGTGGGCATTTTAGACTTAATGATTAATCGATAATAAAAAATAATTGTTACTTGCAGCCCTTGCAACAACACACAAGGCATTGTGTAAGATTATATCGACAGAAACGTTGATCATATCTCTGTGATCATTTCAGATTCATTAGCCTGTATTACAGAGTGTACCATTATGGATTATTAAATATCAAACCAATCACAGAATCCCCAGGAAAAAATTGTCATTCATTCAGGCTGACATAAAATGGTAATTACACAGTGATTATCCCCCTCTAATACCCTAATCTAGAGTAACATTCTCTCAGTTTACCACTGAGGGAGGAGCTGCCTTGCTGCTTCCACAGTGGGGGTTCATTAGCTCAGTCTCCCCTGCTGAGAGGGGAGATGTGACTGAACAAGAACTGATATCATGTCAATTGAGCACAAGTTATTTTTACCTCATATCTTTCAAATGGAGCATGATAAACTGATCTTAGGTTTAAAGAATCCAACTGAGGTCTCTTGAAGGCTCAGAGTGGATAGCCAAGGTTAGTAGGATTAGCTTTGGAGATGGAGGTGAACAGTGCAGTTTGGCAACTATCTATGTGTATCTAGCAATATTAATTATCATGATTTTAAAATAAAGGCAAATGTTGTGGTCTCTATGCACGCCTCATAGATTTAAGATGAAACGTGGGTGGCTGTATTAGCACAGTGCATTTCAAAGATAAGTTAAGCCTATTTTATTACTCAGGGCAAGAGCCTTAAGATCTTCAATTTTGGTGAAAACAAAATTAAAGTGGAAAAAAAACACTTGACTTGCACATGAGAAAGCACCTGAGAGGCTGTTTATAATGGCAACATGGTTTCTCTGCTCTCCCTTATCTCGCATTGCTTCATCAACATTTGATAGAACCACCACTCACATACTCTCTAACACACACACACACACGCACACACACACACACACACACACACACGCACACACACACACACACACACACAGGATCTAAACTGAGTATACATGTTAGCTGTGACCCTGTGCTCAGGAAGCAAACGATCTTATCCGTTGCTCACAACTGACGTGTATAGCAGTTTGATTGGTGAAGAGGATATTTGTACTGGGGATGGAATAAGCCTAAATTTATCCAAATAACCTCTGGCCTAATATGAAAAGTATGGAAACTTTATCTTGTGTAAAATATTGCATTATGATATATACATGGTGCAGTAAATGCTCAGTGACTAACACTATCCATACAGCAGGACCTTCTGCTCTAAGCACCTAGGAACTGATACTGTGGATATGTAATGGCCTAGTAGGCCTTCAGCCTGAGAAACCCACTCAACCACACTTACTGATAATACAGGTGGTGATAAAGCAACTTTGCCCCTCACTCCACTGCTCTCTGTTTCCACAATGTCCATGCAGGCCTAGTAACAGTATCAGAGCTTCATTATTCTACTCCTCATCCCCATCCTCCACCTGTCCACCCTTCTTCTTCTGCTTCACCTTTGTCAATTTCTACTTTAACTCCTTCCTTTCTGGAGGCTACTATTTTCATTCACGTTCACTGCACTCCCCTCCCAAGCACAACCACACACACACAGAAAACAAGTTAGACAGGCTCTGTCTTTGCTAGTGTCACTACTTGTTACTACTAAAGCAGGTTAGCGAGGTACGGCGGCAAGCTTACCGGCCCCCATCAGCAACCCTCCATTCACATAATGTACCGCTAACCAAGGAGAATTAACAGATTTGAACAGTTGTAAGAAGTGATCTAGTGGTAAATGAATTAAACTATGATGTGTCTGTGATCATCATAAGGCAACTATCTGCCAATATTAACAAAAGTTATATTTTCAGAAAAGCAAAAATCTATGCTTTATTTTCCTTAAAAGACCCTATCCTTGTACATCAGTTTGGCAATAATTTATGTGATGATGAATTTATGAATTAAGATATGTCAGCCTTAAGCCTTAAAGCATGGGTAAACTATCAGTGAGTCAGTTTAGGTGAGTTTACCCTCACTATATCCCAAAGCTAACATATTATAATGTTAGCTTTGGACAAAGGCACACCTCTCTGCACATACAGAGACAGCCTGAGTGTTTAGGTATCCAATACCAGCAATAATTTATAGGGGGGAACTCACTCTGAATCACCAGTCTAAGTCAGGAGAGTGCCGGTGCATGTTTGGCAACGACTGGCATATCTCAAATTCCCTACTTCTGTGTGGTTAAAGTGCCATCTGCCAGATTTAAGCCCCATGGTATGATATAATTGCCTGGTTGGGCCATTGTTGTGCAATAGAGCTCTATCTTTACAGAGCAATTATGAATCATTGCCACACTGACACCCATTTGAAAAAGAAAACTTTCAATGTTTATTCTAAACATACAAGCATGTATTTGTACATGTAGATGGCATTCATTCGAAATACATTTTGATTACATCCAAAATGTATTTTAGATACAGGCCTACTTGCAGACATGTAGGCTACTGTCGACAGCAAAATGCATTACCAATGTCCAAAATATATTTTGAATGAATCTACACACATACAAATATAAAATCACCTAAGCCTATCCAGTTTTCCAAAGGGGTACAGCCAACAAGAAGCAGGCTATATATTTTGAGGCCTCCCCAGGCCGGTCACTTCTCACCTGCAGTGTTAATGTTAAGGAAAGGGCTTCTAGGTGACCGGCCGCTGGAATGAGCCGCAGACCAGCTGCCCTCAGATGCGCTCATCGGAAAATCACCGAGGGAGCTGGGGGGTTATTCTGCATTCAGGCCAGATAGGAAGGACGGCAGATAGGCCTACGGCTTCCGACTGGGAGACACAGATGACCTTAGCTTTCAGGTCATACAATTACTCCTTGGGAACTTGGGGTATAAGCGATAAACCCCAATATTTACCACCTTTTTTTAACCTCACCAACAAGGAAATATCTGCAATCAAGTGTAATGGAATGATTAAACGTAGGCTACGATTTTCATCACATCACAAGTCAAATTGTGATAACTCCTAAACTCCATACTAGGACATAACTTGGCTTACTTTTTTCATTTGTCATTGACAGTGCAAAGTTTGTTTTGCTGTAAACAAACTTATGTAAACATAAATGCCAATAGGCCTATATCTCAGTGTTTGTGTTACGCGTGAAAAACCTGATCAGGAGCAACCTGCTATTAGATATTTTAGATGGACGCTATACAAATATCACAGCAAAAGTAGGCTATACGTCCCTTTAGGATTATTATAGCAAGACTAGCCTATAGTGATACGATAGGAGATAAAACACTGCCATATACCTGTTGAGTACCGCCTACACACATTAGGAAAGTAAATAGGAACATTATAGTTATTTTTTTGTTACGGATTATTCGCATGAGACAGCACAGCAGCCTTGGCTACACCTGCGTCTCAGGAGGTTTCGACCGTCTCTCACCTGAGTTTACAATAAAAAAAAAAAACAGTTAGATTGAACATAGTTCACGGCTATTTACTTGATCACTATCCATGTATTCTTAACAGCGTCAAAACGTTTGAGTAGATGGGATACTTGGACAATAAAAAAATGTTTTTCAGAGAAGCTACACCAAGCCGAGCTGCACCTGTTGTGAATGTGTTGCCAGCTTACCTGTGTCGGCGTCTTACCTTGTTACTTGGACTCAGACCAGGGTGGGAGGAGTGAGACTAAATAGTCCGCAATTTGCTTGAACGGAATTTAAACAAGTGCGGGGAAAAAAAATAAACTAAAAAAAAAGGTGCAGATGATTAAGAAAAAAAATGTCTGTTTAAAGTAAGTAAAAATGGGTCCCCGGTACCGAAGAGGAGCGGAGAGAACATTAAACTCGCAGTGTCTTTCACAGGGGCGGGAGTAGAGCTGTGGCAAGATGGAAAGACAGGGAGTGGCAGAGGGACAGTGATTGGTTGCGTAAAGCACAAAAAGGGTGGGGAATATCGGCCTGTGCCTTACCTTTGTTACAGGTGACTCCATCCATGTTGATACTGTCAACTCTGAGAATAGGCCTATATATAGGCTAGCTAGGCCAGATCTGGTAAAGCCACCTATGCTCATGTCACCCACCTTTTTAGGCTAATATAGGCTACTTTTTCTTGGGGTATATTCATAGTGTGCCTCATCATAACTAGTGTGAAACGGATGCAAGTTATATAAAGGTAGGGCCTTATAAGAGGAAAAAAAGACAAATGAATGCTTTTTTGAAAGTAGAATTGATTTTCCCTAAAAATAAAGCACAACAAAAAACACTGCTCATATAGAAACGTATGACATATTTATGGTACTCATTGCTCACTGGTGAATTTTTAGTGACCTTATTGTACTCTCTGGTATTTATAATCATACTGACTGTGTCCCTTTCTAATGCAATGCTGAGCGGGCTAGAAACAGCAGGCCTGCATACATTTGTAACTGTATGAAATAATTGAATATGCTTCTTTAATACGTTATTTTGCTTTAAAGGAAGTACAGTACAGTCGAGTTTCAAAGGAGATTCAAAGGAGTTTGAGAATGTTTTATTCATACAAACCCATACAAACGTCAATTGTTTGTCTATCTATCTATCTATCTATCTATCTATCTCACACGATCACTCACTCACTCACTCACCCTCCTTGCGTGTGTGTGTCTGAGTGTGTGTCTGTGTGCTCGTAAAAGATTGATGACTTGGGGCTAGAAGATAAAGTTTCTAATGGTGCTGGAATTCAGCACTGTGTTCTATTAAAACCATATTGGGGGAAATGCTTTGTAATATATCTTCATAATCAGCTAGATAATTAGCTATCCACAGCAAATGGTTGTGCGCTTATCACACCATCTGCACCCATCCGTTGTGTGTATGTGTACGTGTGTGTGTGTGTGTGTGTGTGTGTGTGTGCGTGCGTGTGTGTGTGCTAAACAAGGGTCATATTTTTAAACTAAATGACCACTGACAGACATGCTGATGAGCATGGACTGCAAAAACAAAACAAGCTGACATTAACGTGAAAGAAGATTGAGTTTTAGGGAGTTTAGTCAATCAAATCATCACAGACAAATACTGGTCCACTGTACATGATACATGTGAACTAGAGGAACCTGTTGCGATATGGCAGTCCACCTGCAGGGCAGGGTGGGAAAGGGGGATGGGTTAACTCCCCTCCAGCAAACACACAAGGGAGGAGAGATGCTTATCAGGCAGAAAGGGGGGGGGGGGGGGGGGGGAGAGAATTTAGGGGTGAGTTCATTGTGATTGTGCTGACACCAAGGCCTTAACAGCCAGACAAAGAAGCAAGCCTGTTTACATGGTAAACACACACAAACTGCGGGAATGCAAAGTAATTTGGGAGAGGTGGGAGGGTAGAGCCGTGATGCGTGTGGTTAAGGACAATTAGGCATTTCTTCTGTAACACTGATCCATTTGTTTATGCATCACATACACACACACACACTCTCCGTTCATCTCTTTTCGATACGTTCAGTTCCCCCTCCATCGCGTTTCCTCAGCTATGCCCTGAGTCATCACAATATGCCGCGCTGCCATTGGCCGCCGGGCTTGAGCATCCACTCCATTCCTCCAATCCGGAGGCCCTGTGTGTGGATTTTGACAGCGAGCGCTCGCGATTGTAACTGGTTCCTTTCCTACTAACCCTGTACGCTCTTTCTCTCTATTTCACTCTCTCTTTTTGTCTTCCCCTGTCTCTTCCTTCGCTGTTCTCTTTCTCCCTGCCCCCTCCCCCCTCTGCCCTCCCCCCTCCTTTCTCCCTGTCCCTCCAGATATCAGGTGCGTTACCTGAGCTCCATATCAATAGTTAATCACCCTGGGACACCCAATCTACAGAGCATGACAGAACTCTCCTGTGGAGAATCGGTGGTGGTGGTGTGTGTCTGTGTGTGTGTGTGTGTGTCTGTGTGTGTGTGTGTGTGTGTGTGTGTGTGTGTGTAAGTGTGTGAGTGTGTGGGAGATGGGTGTTAAGAATTGCATATTTTGAGTCAAGTCAAAAGCTGTTGAGAGAGCTGGGAAGGAGAATGGGCATGGCAATGAGAGTGCAAACAAAAGGAGATGGGAGACAAATGACCAGGGATGGGGAGGCAGAAGGAGTTGCGCAAATTGTGCAGGGCAAGGCAATAAAGCTAGACAATGACTCGATGTGTGCCTTAGTTTTGGGACTGGTGATGAATTCATCATTATCTCTCTTACACACACACACACACACACACACACACACACACACACACACACACACACAAACACACACCTGTCCCTTTGTTTAAAAAATATATATGTGTGCCTGTCTGTCTCTTTGTGTCTCTTTGTGTCTGAGAAAAGAAGAACAAACATCTGATTGGCATATGGAACATGTAACACTTGAAGCAACATTTGCCTCCACATTTTTTGTCTAAAATGTATTATTTGTTGTCCTGTGTCCGGTATTTGCATGACTCAGTTCCAGTGTTTTATAATGCCCATGCTTCTGTCAATGTTCTCTTTCGCTCTCTAGTGGACAAAGAAAAGCGTTACAATAAAGTGAACAACTGTCACTGATAGGCAGGAGCTTTGAATGGTTAAATTTAGCTGGTTAGATGGCAGTAGACAGAGACAGTTTACATTGGCAGTTCTCCAAACGTACAGAGGCTTTCTGGACGAGCAGGCTTTATCTACATTCCATGACAAGCTATTGTTTGTTGTTGTTTTAGTTATAATTGGGATTTAGTTAAATTGTTGTCAAATGAAAGCATTGCATACTGATTTAGTTCAATTACTCTACATTTTATTTAAAAAGCTACTTCATTGCTATGATCTTTTTAACTTCAGGAGCAGATCTCCTCTCCTAAGCACTTCTCCAGCCCACTTCTTCTGCCCGATGATGAATGGATAGCAGAACACCATAAGCCTATCGAGGGCAAGATGACAAATTTGCCAATTAATTGTTAACAGGCAGAAGACGCAGTACAGCCTTATGCTCCATAGAAAGAAAAATATTATAAATAAGTTATCCTTCAGACTCTGCAACATTCATGATTTAATAATGTGAGGAGTGGGAACATGTAGCTTCAATCACTAAAGACAACAGCTAGGCTACTGCTTTGTTGACAAAGTCATACCTATGTGTCTGGGTACATATAGGTGTTTTCACATCAGCCGTGTCCTCAGAATAGGTTGCAATAAATGTGCTGATTATGTTCTGTCATTCAGCATCTACACACACTCTGGTGTCAGATATCACAATGATCTGCGGTAAATGGCAGATTGCCTCAGCTGCATGATCAGAGTTATGATTTCTGTGTTGTTTTTCATGCGACACTTTAGATCTATGCACTTCATTTTGTGCAAACTCATTTACAGCCGTTGCCTTTTAAACATGTTATGTTCTGAAATCCAATTTTATTTCTTGTTGTATTAATCACTGGATGGCACAGGCTAATAGAAATTATATTAGATTGTAAAATGTTCCTTGTAATAGAGCTGCTATTCCCATCATTGGGTTCATTCAGTCCATGTGGGTTCACAGACAACAAAAGCAGATCCCCTTCTGCTAAAGTGGAGTCCTTCACTCTCAATAAGACTGGTTTAACAAAAAGACCAGACATCGATGAATCACATATCATTTTCTGATTACTATTTCTTGAACCATCAGTTTAAGGAAAGACATGAGATGACAAGAATCGGGTGAAAAACAAACCAACCCATTATTATCATGTCCACTTACTGAACCTGCATTCCTAGCAGGTTACAAAAACATCATGTCACATAATTGCTCTGTAACACTTTAAAATAAAAGCATCTCTATCAATAGGCATTTAGATGACACTCTTATCCAGAGTAACATACAGTGATGGCAACAGTAGAATAAGCTTCAAATAACATAGCACCAAAAATTCCAAGCAGTCAAATATAAGGAGTGCCCTTATAATAGAAATATTATAAGGCTAAGGAGAGAGATAGAAGGGGTTTTTTTTCTTTAGAGAGAGCAGAGTAGAGTGAATAGAGATGGGAAATCATTCAGGGGGAAGAGGGTCATGTGAGGTAGTTCTTGAAAAGATGAGTTTTCTCTGACAGAAGATGAGGAGCGGCTCTTCTGTTCTGCCTGGAGAGGGAAGGTCATTCCACCGTTGGGAGGCCAGGAGGAAGAAGAGTCAACACCGGGTGGAGCGATGAGTGGGTCGGCACAGGGAAAGGAGAGCCAAGCATCCGATAGTGTCAGAATGCAGAAAAGGGGGGCTGGTGTGTGTAGGTGCTGGAGCACGGCCTGGAGGCATGGGGGTGCAGATCCCTTTGCAGCCTTGTACATGAGCACCGGGGTTTTGAATTTCATGTGAGCCGCCACAGGCATTCAGTGGAGGGGAGTGTAGGAGGAGGAGGGGGGAGGAGGGGGGAGGAGGGGGAGGCTTAAGATGAGGCAGACTGTGGCTTTCTGGCTGAGTTGGAGCGGCTGGAGGGAGTGTTCCAGGAGCACGGTTAGGGGGGAGTTGCAGTAATCCAGATGGAAGATGACTAAAGCTTGAACAAGAGCTGGGCTGAGTTGCTGGTAAGGAAGGGGGCTGATTCAACAGATAGAGTGAAAACATGCAGGATCAGGTTGTAGCTGCAATGTGAGCCTCAGACAATTGGTTGTCTAGAGTCAACACTATGATTCTTAGCAATCTGGGCAGTAATCACCATGGTCCTATGGTCAAATAGTGATGCAGAGGTGTTGTAGAGGCCAGGATTTTCCAGGAAAAAAATCATCTCAGTCTTGTCCTCTCTGAGATATCAGCAAGGCAAGGAGAGCCATAGCATTGGCTGTGGGAAGTTGTGGGATGCGATGATGGGATTGACCGATCTTGTGTAGAGAGGAAAGAGGAGGTGGCCAGGGACTGAGCCACTGGAGGACTCCAGTGGAGACGGTGTGCTGTGAACACAGAGCTCGTCTCCATAATACCTGATAAGATAAACTGTGAGAGAGAGAGCAGATCTGGCAGTAAGGGTGGTGAGGGTGATTGACAGTGCCAAAGGCAGCAGATAGGTCCAGTAGGATGAGGACTGAACAGAGAGCGGCTCTAGCTGAGTGGAATGTGTTAGTGATAGCATGGAGTGGAGGCTCAGAAGAATGGGTTGTCTTGAAGCCAGACTGGGTGGAGTCCAACTGGCTATTCTATTCTGTGAGACATATTGAGGGAGTTAAAGGCAGCATGTTCCACAGATTTGGAAAGACAGGCTTGTGCATCTTTGTTGTTGCTATTTGGAATGAGGTCCCTGTAATTCATATATGTTGAAAGATCATGTGAATGAGATGAATGGAAAACCGTCATATCAAAGTGGCATTTTCTTTGAAAAGATGGATAGGAGGTTCAGGAGAAAAGGGGGAGAAAAGAGAAGTCAAATCCATTGTTTCTCCATTCTTTCTTCCGGAGTCATTCTCTGTGAGTGACAGAGACAGGGATCAATAAAGGACAGCATTGTCTGCATTGTATTGTTGAACACTGTTTGTGTTATATTGTACGAGTAATAGCAATACATGTATGTACATCCATGTGTCCAATAACTTGTGTTTGTGAAACTGCCCTGTGAGATGTAATTGGAAATCCCACCTCTGTATGAGATCTCAACATCTTTATCTGCAGGTTTGTGGTATTACCAGCTGTAAGTTAAAGATATCTGAAGAGTAAAAAATAATTATTTATTCATGTATGCACTGCTGAATGTAAGAGGATGTAATGACTAGGGAGACTGTTCTTCAACCACAGGATCCAGGTTCAAGCCCCCGTGTCGGCAAGCATCCGCTCTTCTGAAGTGTGTTTGAGCAAGGCAGTAGTCGATTCCCCATCAGCTCCAGAGCTGCTGTTCTGTTCTGTAGCCGAACGGTGCTTTGGCCTCCCTGTAGAGGGCTGAAACAAAAAGAGAATTTCACTATGGATAAAGAGTCCATTCTCCATACCATCACATCAATTCCGAGAATCGATTCTACTAATAAATGGGATTGGAGTTGATTCCTGTTGCAATCTCAACTCTGGAATCGAAGAAACAGTTTAATTTAAACGAATGTGTAATTAATTCATTCTGATTTAGGCCTATCTATACTAATCTGTGTCGGATTGCCTTGGTCTGATCCATTTCACATCAAGTGGGGGGGGGGGGTATCGGAGAAATTCAAGGCTCATTGGTAGAATGGCAACCGGCATAAAACTTAAATTTTTGTGTTGATTTTCATTTGAAATAAGAATCGATTTAGAGTTGATTCCATCAATTCCATTACAAGGAGTCGGAGTCGGAAACAACTCTGGAAACAAATGTGGAATCCCTAAATTTCACCACAGTGATCAATAATGTATCATATTATGTTTTTAGGAATTGTAGTGTTTTGAGTATGTTTGATCCAGTGGACATGATTTAGAGCCCCAATATGTAACTGTGCTATGAAGCATCATATTGGATAGAATAGATAAACAGAATAGGTTTTGTGTCTTGATTTAGTTGGATGAGAGGAGGACTGGGCTTCATAGATGAAAATGTCAACAGCTTTTGTTGCTCAGTGTAAGCTCTACTAATCACCACAAGGGGGAGAACACACACCACAACCAAAATAACTACAGTATGTTTCTATTTGCTGATTTATGACACAGCCATATATCATAAATGGAGGAATTCTTTGGCCTCATTACTATTACTGTTACTACTGTTATTTAGCAACAACTAAAGTCCTTTCGTTTTTATTTATTTGGTTATTCCCTGAAAGAGAATAAACACAAAGGCATTCTTTATTTGTACTAACTTAATCTTGCTGCATGTGACTCTGGCTGCAATAATATGTGAATGCTACTTGAAATGGAAAACTACTGCCAGATGCTTTTGGGTTGCACAGAAGCACATCCAGCCTACCTCTCAGTTATCATACACCAGCTCACAACAGCAGCTGGATTTCTTTCCCCTTGGAGAGCTGAATGTCATTCGAAAAGATTCCCAATTCTGTGTTTTTCAAATTTTGGGGTCATAGCAATGTAGGGGTCACCTGCCAAAAAAATCACTGAGAATCCCTTGAATGTAACTTACAGGGGGGTCAGAGGTCAGGAAGGTCAGAGTAAAATACCATCTCTCTCTTTTTTTCTCTTTCCTCCTCTCTCTCTTTGCCCGTTTCCCCGTTTTATGCTCCCTGGTTTTGTAATCAGCCCCCTCGGCAATGGCCATTTTGTGTCTGTCTGCCTTATCTCCTGTTTGCAGTTTCCCTCTCTGTCATTACTCTGCTATTAGCTTTTCATCCTGGGGCTAAAACACAGGGCTCACACTGACCTTATAGTCTCAGCTATGCTCAAAACGTCTGCTTTGCAAGATAACACATTCACAGACTCACACAAACACATCCAGTTATATGTTCAAAACAAATTCACACACACATATACACACACACATCCATACATACACAGGCACACATACAGAGTTGTGGTCAAACCAAATTCACACACATACACACAGAAATGTCCACACACACACAGACCCACACAAACATGTAAACAGGGAGAGAGAGACTCACTGACAACTGAAGTCATGCTTCTAAAGAGTAACATGTACCCTGTGGTAAACACAAACTCATATGCACGCACAACACAGGCAGGTGTGGTTTGGGACATACAGATAGAGAGACAGACACACACATCCACACACACACACACACACACACACACCACCCCCACTGCTTCCATTTGCACAAATGTTGTAAAATACAAAGTAGAGTTCATCACTAGAGTTGTGGTGAAACCAACCAAACCCAAATGTTTCAGTTCACCCAGAGATTACATAAAATCAGATGAAAGATTTAGACTCACACCTGAGTCTCTGTCAGCTTGTTTTTTACCTTTCCACTCACGTCATGATGGAGGGGGAGGGGGAGAGAGAGAGGGAGAGAGAGAGAGAGAGAGACAGACAGACAGACAGAGAGACAGAGAGAGATAGAAAGATGTGAGAGAGATGTGAGAGAGAGGCACGACATGGTATCATGGTACGGTATGCTATGCTATGCTATGCTATGCTATGCTATGATGGTACGGTATGGTATGGTATGGTATGGCATAGCTATGGTATGGTATGGTATGGTATGGCTATGGTATGGCATAGCTATGGTATGGCTATGGTATGGTATATCATGGTATGGTATGGAATGGTATGGTATGGTATTGTATGGCTATGGTATGGTATGGTATAGTATGGTATATCATGGTATGGTATGGCTATGGTATGGCATGGTATGGTATGGTACGGAAGCGTAATGCATTCACTTGAGGAAAAAAAAAATTGCCCTGTTTTTCTGAATTAACTATTAATTAAGATAATTATCTCAGAATTCTGAGAAAAGTTTTCATGGAAAAAATAAATTATTCTGCTCTGTTTTTCTGAATTAATTAAATATCTCAGTTTTATTTTGAATGGGCTTTCCGTCTGAACAACCGCAAAGTCCTAAGGTGCCTGCGCAAAGTCGACAAACTAATAACAATACCATCTATATTACTTAAAAACATCTCCCAATGAGTATCTCCCAATGTTTCAAACCAAAAGCAAAATAAAACTGGATTAAACTAAACAGGCGGGACATGTTTGCTTCCATTAAATCGAGTTCTCAAGTAGGAATGAGAGCTTCTCTGGGGATTTTGAGATATCTCATTAATTCAATAACAGAGCAAAAGAATAATTTTTTTTCCATGAAAACTTTTCTCAGAATTCTGAGATAATTATCTCGTTAATTCAGAAAAACAGGGCAAATTTTTTTTTCTCAAGTGAATGTATTACGCTTCTGTAGTATGGTATGGTATGGTATGCTATTGGTATGCTATGGCTATGGTATGGTATGCTATGCTATGCTATGCTATACTATACTATACTATACTATGCTATGCTATGCTATGCTATGGCTCTGGTATGATGCGGTATGCTATTTGTATGGTATGGCTATGGTATGGTATTGTGTGATATGATATGATATGATATGATATATGATATGATATGATATGATAAGATATGATAAGATATATATGATATGATAAGATAAGATAAGATAAGATATGATATGATATGATAAGGTATAAGATAAGATAAGATAAGATAAGATAAGATAAGATATGATATGATATGATATGATATGATATGATATGATATGATAAGATATGATATGATATGATATGATATGATATGCTTCAGGAGTCCCCTCAGTGTTTTTTTTTCGGTGTCTTGTATAAAGAAAAACTGCCACTGGCACACTCAGCCCCAATGCTCTCTTCTGGATCTTCTGCTCCCTCTCCCTCTCCTTATCCCTCACTTCCCTCTTTACTCTCTCATTCTCTCCCTCCCACCGTTTCAGTGAGCAGGTGCACAGTGACAAAGTCATTGAGCTGTGAAATCTCTGCTCCTTGAAACACGTTTCGTGCCTCTCCCATCCACACACACACACACAAACACCCAAGCGCACACACACTCACATTATGGTTTTCCTGTTCTATTTTTCTTCAACTATTCTTCAACTCTATCTCTCTCTCCTTCCTCATCTGTTTCTTTCTGACTGTATAC